>NC_045558.1:1939289-2036789 GCF_009769535.1 Thamnophis elegans | reverse complement strand
AGATAGATAGATAGATAGATAGATAGATAGATTGATAGATAAAAGATAGATAGATAGATAGATCGCCCTGCCCCAAAATATACTAGAAATTAGAGCAGCTGTTCTAAAATAAGATTGCACACACACACATACACACACACACAAAAACACACCTATTTTAGAAGAGCTGCTCTAATTTCTGGTATATTTTGGGACAGCTTGATCATCTCTGATATCTGTGAAATCTTTAACCCCAGGAGATCATTTCGGTCCCCGGGAGATTATCTGGATAATTTCGGTTGAGATTTGAGAATTCTGGTGCCAATCAGGGAGGTTGTTAAGTGAATCACACTGTTGTCCAGTAAATACGACTCAGTTGCCCAACGTTCAAATTGTGATCACATGACCCTGGGCAAGCAGTGACGGTTGTAAGTGCAAGGATCAATTTTGCTGAATTTGGATCACATGACTCTGGGCGTGCCGTGATGGTCGTAAGTGCGAGGACCAGGTATAGTGAATATTGATCAGGTGACCCTCACCATGTAGTGACAGTCATAAGTGTGAGGACCAGTCATAGTGAATTTGGATCATAGTGACCATGGGTATACAGTGATGGTCCTATAAAGCCGAGGTGGCGCAGTGGTTAGAGTGCAGCACTGCAGGCTACTTCAGCTGACTGCAGTTCTGCACTTCGGCTGTTCAAATCTCACTGGCTCAAGGTTGACTCAGCCTTCCATCCTTCCGAGGTGAGTGAAATGAGGACCCAGACTGCGGGGGCGATATGCTGACTCTCTGTAAACCACTTAGAGAGGGCTGAAAGCCCTATGAAGCGGTATATAAGTCTAACTGCTATTGCTATTGCTAAGTGCAAGGACCTATCATAGCTCACTTCTTTCAGGGCTGTTCCAACTTTGAACAGTCGCTAAGTGAACCCATTGTAAGTTGAGGACCAGCTGCAGATTAATATTTAAAGAAATCGTTTCGTTCAGTTCAGAAAAAAAATTCAATTCTCACCTTTAGCGACTGAGGTTTCTCACTAAAGAAGTGGAAAACATGGAATTGGGACAACCTTTATATTAAAACAATTTAATTTATATTTAAATTTAAAATCGGACACTTCGGTCATCCTCAAAGAAGCACCTTTGAGATTTGATGGTCCTAATCCCCCATTATTCAGAATATTTGATTTATCGACGTATTTATGTGTGGGTGGGGTTTTTATCCTGCCTTTATTATTTTCCCAAATAATTCAAGGGAATGAGCAAATCTCCTTCTTCCTTCCTATTTTCCCCAGAACACTCTGAGGTGTGTTGGGCAGTCCCCAAATTCCCCATCCTGCTTTTGTGCCTAAGGCAGGACTAGAGTTCCCAGTCTCCCGGTGATTGGCCCAAAGTCACTCATCTGACACCCTTGCCTAAGGTAGGACTAGAATTCATTGTCGCCTGGCAGTTAAGCTAAAGTCACCCCCTTGGCATTCATGCCTAAGGTAGGACTAGAACTCACTGTTTCCTGGTGATTGGCTCAAATTCACCCAGCTGGCTTTCATGCTTAAGGCGGGACTAGAACTCACCAACTAGAACTCACTGCTAATTTTCATGCTTAAGGCGGGACTAGAAGTCCCACCTCCCTGCTCTTGAGCCTGGACCAAATTGGCTTCAGTTACAAAAAACGAACCCTAAAAATGCCTCATTAACGGAGAGCCTTAAAATAGTGTTATTAGCCCACATGGCAAAAAAATTGCTTTTTAAAATTCCTACTGAAAGAAAGATCAGTATAATTAGCACAAACACCCAGATAAGTGAAGTTTCAAAGCGTGAGACTCGAAGCCGCAGTTCTGTGCCATCTCCTCAAATCCATTTATTTAGCCTTTCATTTGCACTTCCGAAGTTGTGACCGTGTGGCGGAGGGCTTGCAAAAGCAAGAGGTGTTAGCACAAAGCGAAAAAATAATTTCCATCTTGGCCATTCAGTTTTTCACCACAACAAGGTTTCGAATCGTGCCTTGAGATTGATTGTTTGCGTTCGTGGATGCTCTCTACTAGTCTTCTACCCGCCTGTCCTTACATAGTCGCTGTTACAATCCCTACGTTGTCTGTTATAGATTTTATTGCCTCTTTTCAAAGGCATGTAAACGTTATTTAACTCTCTGTGTCCGTCGGTGGCTCCTTTGTCTGAGTGCCAGGCTTCCAGGAATTATCTCTCTCTCTCTTTTTACTTGGTTTGGGCTAAGACTGTGATGATGAACACGGATCCATTTGTTAGGGCACATGAGGTGTTGCCCTGTCAGCTCCAGCGTGCATGCGCGCGCTGGCCAGCTGACTTAGTCCTTCTTTGAGGCTGTTTTTTGCCCTCCGGAGAACTTCAGGAGGCTTCCTTGAAGGCTCATGAGGGCAAAAAACAGCCGTACAACCAAACTGGAAGTCCATTCTCAAACTTCTGGTTTGCCCATAGGGCCAGTTTTTCAGAAGCTTCTGAAGCCTCTGGAGGGCTTTTGGGGAGGGTGGGGGAGGCTGTTTTCGCCCTCCCAGTGCCCCTAGAAAGCCTCTGGAGCCTGGGGAGGACGAAAAAAGTGTGCCAAAAGCGGGAGGAGGCCCTGGCCACGTGCGCATGCATGCGGGGGTTGCACACATAGCATTATGGGTGTGGAACACCTGAGCACGACACCCCTTCACTCCCCCCCCCCTTTGGCACGTGAGTCAAAAAAGGTTAACCATCACTGGTCTAGGATGTTCTGTTTCTCAGTTGAAATTACGGTTGAATCTGTCCACATTTGCAATTAAGGAGTTCTCATTATGTCTTCTGACTGCTTGTTGGTATTCCTGGTCTTTATTTTATTTTATAAATTATTTATTTATTTATTTATTTGGTTGAAAAAGGTTTTTATTTTCCATTTTTTCATTTTCATACAATCACATATATACTGTGCATAGGCGGAGCCATACAACATTAAAAAATAATCGCAGCAATTCCTCTTGTCAACAATACCCCAAAAAATAGAAACCCAATATACCTCTTCCACTCTCCGTACACCTCTTTCTTCCACCCCCCTCCAACTTTCTATCTTCCCTCCATCATCCCCTTCTTCTGCCACATACCTCCCTAAGACCGATAAGATCGCACTGGATGGGCCTTCTCCGGGTGCCTTCAGCAGGATAATGCCGGCTGGCGATGCCTAGGAGTAGGGCCTTGTCTGTTGCCGCTCCGGCCCTATGGAATGAGCTGCCCCCAGAGATCCGGGCCCTGCCTACTCTCATGGTCTTCCGCAAAGCTATTAAAACCTGGCTTTTCTGGCAGGCCTGGGGCTGTTGACCTCTGGATTGAGGTCCGGCCCCTCTCTGATTGGGTGTATGTTGTTCTTTTTCTTAACTTTGTTGTGTCTCGTTGTTTTAATTCTTTTTTAATACTTTTTCATTTCTGTAAGCTGCCCGGAGTCCTTCGGGATTGGGCGGCCTAGAAATTCAATAAATGAAATGAAATGAAAACATACTGTAAAATGTGATTGGGTGCTGTTTCCTCAATCGGCCATAAGAGGGAGCCAGAATGACTGTTAGCTCTCTGTTAGATGCTGGGCTGATCTGATCTGAGTGTTTTGGAAGCTGGCTGTTAGAAAGTGCCGTGAGCTATTGTAAGTTTTGCAACCGCTAGCAAACTTTGAGTACTGAACTGATTATATGATACTGGACTATGTTATTTGGATTATCCCTTAACTGAAAGACGTTGATGACTGACTGTCTTATCCGTGTATGACTTGGACTGTTTGATGGACTCTGATACCTCTATTTCCATGAAAGTAAAAGCCTATTTAAAGTGCAGTGTCTCTGTATGCTGGTTTGTGTGTTCTCCAACACAACTCTCTCAATGCTTCGCTGAACGCACTCACTCTCCCAACAGGGAGCTTACCTAACAATAGTAACTGTTACAGTCCCTACCTTGTCTGTTCTAAATGTTATTGTCTTTTTTCAAACGCATTTAAATGTTATTTACGTCTACATGTCTGTTGATGGCTGCTTTGTCTAAATGCCAGGCATCCAGGAATTCTCTAATTTTTTAAAACTTGGTTTGGTCTAGGATGTTCAGTTTCCCAGTTGAGGTGGGCTGCTACCAGTTCGCACCAGTTCAGGTGAACCAGTGGCGGCAATTGGGACTGGGTTGCCAAACTGGTAGGGATGGCAGGCTGGCCACGCCCCCAAACCAGTTTCCTGGTCACCCATGCCGTTGCTAGTATGTTTTTTTTTGTCATTTTATAATGTTCTGCTGAACCAGCGAACCAGCAGTAACCCACCCTTGAGTTGAAACTATGGTTGAATCTATCCACGACTTGTGCAGTTAAGGAGTTTTCATTCTGTCAGTCCCTACATTGTCGGTTTTAAATTCTATTATCTTTTTTCAAAGGCATGTAAACGTTACACAGGTCTGCGACTAAAAAGCTGTTTGATTATTTTCATCTTTCCATGTATTTTGGTGTGCTGAAAACAAATAAAATATTGAAAAAACTCCTAGACATCATGATTTGCCACAACATGCAAAATTGTCTTCAAATCTATCAATTTTTTAAAAAAATTGGTATTTTGTTTTGGTATTTTTTTTATATTACGGGTTTTTAACCAAATTTAAAGTCCAAATTACTATTAATTAATTCACATAAGTGCACTTAAGATATAAAATGCCAAAAAAACTTAAAGGATTTGTCCGAGTTATGTTAAAAAAATATAGCACTGTAAATCTAATGGTTAGCAATATATACATAAGCTAAGCAAGTTTTAAGTCTGTTCTTCTAATGGTAGAAGGGGTTACTCTTTCCTGAAGAATCCAGTGGGAGGGAGACACAGGGCAGATAGCAGCATCTCCGGTCAGTGCAGGGGGCGTGGCCAGCACTGTGACGTCTCGTGTACAGACACAGCTGCTCTCTCCTGCATGCCACACTTGTGCACGAATCATCATCAGATTCTTGGTTCTAAGCTGTTCACACTTTTTCATCGCAATTCATGTCTGCTCGTCATTCTTCAACCATTATGTTATGGCTCTGCGAAAGTGTATTAATTCGCCAGGCAGTTTCTGTTTCATCTGTGGTGAATATACAGTGTTGAAGCAACAGCAGAATATTACAGACTTTGTGAAAAAAGTACACTTTGCATACTTTGGACTAAAAATTGGAGATCAAGATGACGTTTGGGCGCCTCATAAAGTGTGCAAACGGTGTGTTGAGGACCTCCAAAACTGGTTCAAGGGTAAGAAAAAATATTTCCATTATGGGATTCCTATGGTATGGTGAGAGCAAAAGAACCATAGTGATGACTGTTACTTTTGTTCATGCGATGTGAAAGGGTTTAATTCCAAATGGAAGCATTCCATTTCATACCCCAATCTTCACTCAGCAATTCACCCCATCCCCCATAGCACAGATATACCAGTAGCCAAGCCCCCTGTTACCTTGGAAGAGATACCTAGCTCGGATGAAGGTGAAGTCATACTTGAACCAGATGACGAATCAAGTTCTGACTTTGAAGATGATACAAGGCCAAAATTGTTTTCTCAGGAGGAGATGAATGATTTGGTAAGAGACTTGAATCTTCCCAAAGATGCCACTGAGTTACTCGGATCAAGGCTGAAAAGCAGGAATTTATTGTTGCCAGGAATATCATCTTCATGGTTCAGACATTATGAAAAGGAGTTCGTTCCTTACTTCGCCCAGGAAGGCAAGTTGGTTTATTGCATCGATGTCGAAGGTCTGATGGGTCAATTTAAAATCCAATATGATTCAGAGCAATGGCATCTTTTTATAGATTCTTCAAAAAGAAGCCTCAAAGCAGTTTTACTCCACAACGGTTTTTACGCTTCCATACCTGTAGGTCATTCCGTACACTTGAAGGAAACTTACGAGAACTTGGAATTGGTCGTAAATTTAAATATGAAGACCATGGTTTGGCAAGTGTGTGCTGGATATCTACGAGACTGTCTTCTTCCACACACCTCCCTAAGACCGATAAGATCGCACAGGATGGGCCTTCTCCAGTTGCCATCAGCTGGACAATGCTGGCTGGCAACACCTCGGAGTAGGGCCTTCTCTGTTGCCGCTCCGGCCCTATGGAATGAGCTACCCGCAGAGATCCGGACCCTACCCACTCTCGTGGCCTTCCGAAAACCTATTAAAACCTGGCTATTCCGGCAGGCCTGGGGCTGTTGACCTCTGGATTGAGGTCCAGCCCCGCTTAGATTGGGTGCATGTTGTGTCTTTTTAAATTTGTCGTGTTTTATCTATTTTTAATCTTTCTTAATTTTTGTTTCTGTAAGCCGCCTGGAGTCCTCTGGGATTGGGCGGCCTATAAATTTAATAAACAGTAAACAGTAAACAATGTGGGGACTTGAAGGTCTTGTGCATGCTGCTCGGGCAACAAGCTGGGTATTCCAAATACCCTTGTTTTCTGTGTCTATGGGACAGTCGAGATCGACAAAATCACTGGACCAAGAAGAGTTGACAGCCGAGGGTGCTAACAGTCGGTGAAAAAAATGTCCTCTGAGAAACTTTTGTACCTTCCCATAAAGTTCTTCTACCTCCTCTCCACATAAAATTGGGATTAATGAAGCAATTCGTAAAATCACTTCTAAGTGATGGAGAATGTTTCAATTACTTGGTCACCAAGTTTCCATGCCTGTCGGAGACAAAATTGAAGGAAGGTGTGTTCGTTGGATCAGACATTAGAAGGTTTATAGTTGATCAAGAGTTTGACAATACCATGACGGATCCTCAAAAAGAAGGGTGGATTGCTTTTAAAGAAGTCGTACAGAGGTTTTTAGGCAATAACAAAGATCCTCACTAAAAAAGATCGTCGGAAGAATGCGGAAAGCATTTCAAGCTTTAGGTTGCCTGATGAGTTTGAAAGTGCATTTCCTCCAGTCCCACCTTGACTACTTTCCTGAAAATTTGGGAGCTGTGAGTGAGGAACAAGGTGAACGATTCCACCAAGACATTAAAGCAGTGTTTCTCAACCTTGGCGACTTTAAGTCCTGTGGACTTCAACTCCCAGAATTCCCCAGCCAGCTATGCTGGCTGGGGGATTCTGGGAGTTGAAGTCCACACGACTTAAAGTCGCCAAGGTTGAGAAACACTGCATTAAAGAGATGGAAAGGAGATACCAGGGAAAATGGAGCGTTACAATGATGGCCGACTACTGTTGGATGCTTCAGAGAGACATTCCAGATGCTACTCACAAGCGTAAATGCACCAAGAGGAGCCTCACAAGGAAGAAGAATTGAGTTTAGTGTGTGTAGGTGAGCTCATTTCAGTTCAAAAAAAGATTTTCATGAAAATATTGTAATAAAACTTTAATTTTATAAGTCTATTTCTATTTATTTTGAGGTATTGCCTTATTTAACATAGTTACCTAAATTGTCAGGAAACGTGATGTCCTTATAAGGCGCCGAGGTGGCGCAGTGGTTAGGGTGCAGTACTGCAGGCCACTTCAGCTGACTGTTATCTGCAGTTCGGCGGTTCAAATCTCACCGGCTCAAGGTTGACTCAGCCTTCCATCCTTCCGAGGTGGGTGAAATGAGGAGCCAGACTGTGGGGGCGATATGCTGACTCTGTAAACCGCTTAGAGAGGGCTGAAAGCCCAATGAAGCGGTATATAAGTCTAACTGCTATTGCTATATGACAAAATGGAGGTCATTTTCGGATTCAGTGCACCAAAAAACATAACGATTACGTGGAATAACCAAAACAGCTCTCGAAATTTATTTTTTTTGCAGACCTGTTATCTCTATATGTCCGTTGATGGCTGATTTTGCCATGTTTCCAGCAATTCCCTAGCATTTTTGGACTTGCTCGGATGCTCAGAGCTTCCCAGTTCGAACCCCAAAGCATAGAATAACAGGATTGGAAGAGATATGATGACCCGCACCCCATCTGAGTCCGGTTTGGGGGGGTCCCCGGCACCGTCCTTGGCTGCATCTTTCTCCATATATTTTCTCGCACAGCTGGAGGCGTCGGAGATCTGTTGCCCCACTTTGAATAAATGTGAAAAACCTCTTTTGGGAGGGTTGCTAGGTAACTGTTGGGAAGTTCGCGAGCGGATCAGATTTAGAAAAAAGGCAGAGCAGGGAGGGAGGAGAGAAAGGAGAAACGGGGAGGAAGAGGAAGAGAAAGGAGATCAGTCGGTGATGGTGGGGTGGGGGAAGGAAATGCTGATTTTCCTTCTGGAAAATCTTTGCCTAGTTGGAGCACAGAAAACAGAGGTCAGATCTTAACCTCAGCGGAGGTCCACCCTGTAATACAGGAAGGAGCGGGGGGGGGGGAATACAGTTTCCATCATCCACATCCCTTCTGGGCCGTGTGGCTAGGATGAGATGAGGTAGTCACCCAGTATATCCCAAATGCTCAAATATCATTTTCAACGACACGCAGCCCCTGACTTACAACAGTTCATTCAGTGAACAAAAACAATGATTTGCGACTGTTTTTCCGCACGTACGACCAGCGCGGCATCCCACGATCAAAATTTAGACGCCGGGACGCCGACTCATCTTTACGACGGTCGCAGTCCCCGGTGCGAACCTGATTCCCCTCTTTAACATCCCTTCTGACAAGCAAAATCGATGGGGAAGCCGGGCTCGCCATATAACAACCGCGTGACTTGCTTAGCAGCTGCAAGGGATTCCCTTAACGGCGGCGGCAAGAAAAGGACGTATACCAGGACGGTAATTCGCCTAGCAACGCTCTCCCCTTTAGTAAGAGGAATTGTGAGCTCCAGTGAGAGGCCCACCTGCCTGATTGTCATACGAGTGAGCTGTTCGAATTTCCCCGCATTGTCCCCGTGGCCATCTTGACTTCTTGACCCCCTCTCGCATGAAAGCTTTTCTCTGCCTCTGTTTTGGCTTTTTCCGTGGTGCGTTGGAGCGGGAATCAGCCTTGTATGAGTCAATCTTTTGCCGGTGATGCCGGAAAGCAGGATGACTCCAGGCCCCTTGAATTTAATTTGGTTTGAGTCATCTGGAGAGGGAATAATCGGCAGGTAAAGTCTTGGAGAAAGGGAGAGAAGAAGAAGGAGAAAACGAGAAAGGAAAGGAAGGGGAGAGTGGAGAAGAAGAGAAAGAGGGAGAAAGAAAAGGAAAGGAAAGAAAGGAGAAAGGAGAGGAGAGGCAGGGAAGGAAATGAGAAAGGGAAAATAAAAGTCAGAAAAGGAAAAAGGGAAGGAAAAAGAAGGGAAGAGAAGGGAAGGAAAAGGGAGGAGAGGAAAGGAAGAGAAAGGAAAGAGAGAGGGAGGAAAGGAAAGAAAAAGTCACGGAAGGAAAGGAAAGGAGAAAGGAAAAAGGGAAGGGAAGGGAAAGGAAGGAGAAGAAAGGGAAGGAAATGAAAATGAAAGAGAGGGAGAAAAAGACATGAAAAAAGACTCGGGGTAGGAGAACGGAAAAAGAAAGAAAAGGAAAGGGGGAGTGAGGGAGGAAAAGAAAGGAAAGCCCAAAAGCTGAAAGGCAAATATTTGGTTTACAAAAGACCCCTTTAATGAGGAATAATTTATACAGGCAGTCCTCAACATACGACCACAATAGAGCCCAAAATTTCCGTCACTAAGCGAGACATACGTTAAGTGAATTTCGGCCCCTTTTCTTCCCTTCTTGGTTAAGTGAATCCCTGCAGTTGTTAGTCACATGGTCGTTAAACGAGGCCAGCTCCCTCACTGAATTTGCTCCTCAGAAGGTTGCAAACAGGGATCAGGTGGACCGCCCCCCCCCCCGGGGAATACGGCGAACGTCATAAATACGAGTCCGTCGCACAAGCATCTGAATTTGTGACCATTGGGGGGGGGATGTAGCAACAGTCGTAAGTGTGGAAAACGGTCCTCAATCTTTTTTTTCAATGCCATTTTCAATTCAGATGGTCACTAAACTAATTATTAAGTTGAGGAATTAAGAAATGTTGGATTTGGAGGTCTGATTGTTGGTTTCTTGTTCGGCAACCAGAATTTTGTCGTCCATCCTGGTTTGTTTCCTGCTGGTCCAGCGGAAAAGTTCAGGAACTAAGGATGCTCTGGTTGCCATGGCACCCACCTAGCACCCAGCTGCCATGGTGACGGTTGGCTGGGAAGAGAGACAGCATCAGGCTAAGCTTAGATCTGGGTTAAATCCTTGTCTGCTGAAGGATTCTCGGTCTCCCAATAGGATGAGAAATGTCCCTACCACGGATTGATGAACCAAGCGTACTGGTAGTGCTCGACTTACAGTGTTCCGTTTAGCGACCGTTCGAAGTGAGAACAGTCCTGAAAAAAGCAACTTACAACTGTCACAATTGGGGGATTCTGGGAGTCGAAGCCCTCCCCTCTTAAAACATGCCGACTGGGGGATTCTGGGAGTTGGAGTCCTCCCCCTTTAAAGATTCAAACTGGGGATTCTGGGACTTGAGGTCCTCCCCTCTTTAAAGATTCAAACTGGTGGTTGAACATAAGTTGCCTTAAGGCCATTCTTCCCATGACTCATGACTTCTGGCTTATGAACCCTGACAATAAACCACATCTTTTCAATAAACCATGATTAAACAAACCATGGTTTGTGCCTTTTCTCAGCCGGTTTATACCTTCTGGCCCATTTTTTTCAAGCCCCTCTTTTTTCTCTCTCTCTCCGCAGACTCAGGCGGGACCTCCAAGTGACGGTGTCCGACCGCATCCCACTTAGCCAAAACAACCGGAAACGCTTAGTGACGGTCGTGACCCGGGACGACGTGACCCTGCCAGATTTCGCCAAGACCCGGGATGGCTTCGTGCTCTACTGGCCAAGGAGCCGATGAACCAGTGCTGACTTCAACCTCTCTGGCAAGAGGTGGTATTCAGCTGGTTCGGACCGATTCGGGCGAACCGGTAGCGGAAATGTTAACTGGTTCGCCGAACTGGCAAATACCACCTCTGGCTGGCCCCGCCCCAGCCCGCCCAGTCGCCGCTTGCGCCACCCGCCCGCTCACCCCGCCCAACCCAGTCATTCCTCACCTCCCCAGCGGCCGAGCACAGCGCGTGGCCGTTGCTTACTCATGTGTAGAGTTTCTGCTCTGCCACTTCCCTGCCTGCCTGCGCTGCCTCGCCACTTGGTGCCTGCAGCCTTTGCCCCAACTGAGCAGCCCTGATCTACTTCCTCCTGCCTACAGGTAAGCCTGCTGAGAGTCGCGTTATCCCCCCTCCCCTGCCTCCCCTGTCCCCAGAGCTTGCCTGACTGGCTAAGCCGCTGGTGCGGCTCCATTCCAGGTGGCGGCGCTGGCTGAGGCCTAGCTAGCTGCTCCCCTGTCCCCATCCCCGGAGCTCACCCGGAGAGCAGGCTGCCGCGGCTGCATCCTACATGCCACGGACGCTAGAAGCCGCACGGCCATGTTGGCCGGGAGAATGCTCTCCCTCTGGCCAGGAAGCCGCGTGGCCTTGCTGGCGAGGAGGTGCAATGTCCATGCCACTTCCTGGAAGTTCCCGCACTTCCAGCTGCTTCCTGCTTGCCTCTGAATGCCGGCTGAATGCTCTCCATCTTTAGGCAGGGGGTTGGACTAGGAGACCTCCAAGGTCCCTTCCAACTCTGCTATTGTGTCGTATCTTGCCGGCGGCTTCCTGGCGCTGCTTCTCCTGGTAGCACTGAGCTTCTTGGCTTTTGAAATCCAGCGCTGGTTTTCCGGCGGCTGAGCCAGACCACCCTCGAAATCCAAGTGTGTTGGGTTTCAAAGGCCAAGGAGCTCAGTGCTATCAGGAGTAGAAGCGCCGGGACGCCATCGATACGCTCGGCTGTGTTGTAATGGGCCTGTAGGCCGAAGCCGTCCTGTTTGTTGCGGCGGTGCCCCGCAGCTGGTGCCAGTCAGGGGAATCCTCGCCCTCCTTCCCCCCCTCCAATGGGTGGCCGGAAGGCGCCACCCCGGTGTTCTCTGCCGCCGCTGGTGCCAACCGCAGCCGAAGCCGAGTAGGAAAACACCGTGCCACTGGTGGAGTTCCAGGATGCTGCACCACTGGCAGCTCCACAGCCCCTCTCACCGATGAAAACTATCAGACCGAGCCCCCCATACACACCACCGCCACCCCCCTCCCCCAGTCATAGCGATCCCTGGATCAGGATTCGGCACACAGGGCATTGCTGGAGTTTGTTAAGTCCCCATCTCTTCAGAGCACAAAATGATTATGTTTATAAACTGCTAATATCACCCCCCAGGAGTAATTCCCTTTGGAGCACTTCCCATTTTGACAACTTTAGGGAAAAAGTGTTGTCTTTTGGGTTTACCTGGATGAAATTCAGGGGTAGGCATCATCATGGGAGGGGTTAATTTGAAAATGGGCAGGGAAAAAGAGAAGCGTGTTTCTGTGCATAACGGAAAGGAAAACATTGAGGAGTGTTGGGAGGTGAGAGGGGGGTGTGTGTGTGTCTGTGTGTGTGTGTGTGTGAGTCAGGGAATTCCAGACTGGAAAGATTGTTTTGTATCCCAGTTAAATTAGAACTGATTCTTTGCGAAGGATCTGCAAAAATTATGGAATATTGCAATAAGGGCCCAATATGGGGAGAAAAAGCAGAAAGATTTAATTAAAGGGGAAGAGGAAAGAATGGTAAAACACCCCACTAACTTGACTGCTTTGAAAATGCCTTTTCAAATGTGTTTTCAGTTGCAGGGTTGGAAATATTTGCTTGAACTGTATGCTTTAAAGTTCAGAAAAAGAATAATCTTTTATCAGCATAAGCAGAGGTGTATTCTTAATGCCTTTTGCAAAAAAATCATTGCAGTAAACTGAATGCCACTGTAGAACATCATTTCTCACCATAAATGCAATTTAATGGAGAACAAAGTAAGATTTTACACTTGGGCAAGGAAAAAAATACAAAAAACCAAATGCACAGGTGTGGAATAGGTGTTTCCTGGCTCAACTGGAAGAAATGGCGAGACGGATCTGCTAGATGGAAACTTATCGAAGAAATTCCAATTTAGAAATAAGGAGAAATTTTCTTGACAGTGAGAACGATTAATCAGAGGAATGGGAGGCCTTCAGAAGTTCAATAGCAGTTAGACTTATATACCGCTTCATAGGGCTTTCAGCCCTCTCTAAGCGGTTTACAGAGAGTCAGCATATTGCCCCCAACAATCTGGGTCCTCATTTTACCCACCTCGGAAGGATGGAAGGCTGAGTCAACCCTGAGCCAGTGAGATTTGAACCGCTGAACTGCTGATCTAGCAGTAGCCTGCAGTGCTGCATTTAACCACTGCGCCACCTTGGCTCATAGTTGTGAGTGTGTACCAAGTTGTGAGTGTGTACCAAGACTGGAGGTTTTTAAGAAGAAACTTGTCCGTAGGGTTTCTCATAAAGGTCTCATGCTGGAGCAGGGGTTGGGCTAGAAGACCTCCAAGGTCCCTTCCAGCTCTGTTATTCTTTGTAAATCTCTCAAATTCAGTCTTACCAAGAGAATGGTGATAAACAATACATGGAAATGGACATCAAGAGCCGAGGTGGAGCAGTGGTTAGAGTGCTGTACTGCAGCCACTTCAGCTGACTGCTAAGCTGCAGTTCGGCGGTTCAAATCTCACCGGCTCAAGGTTGACTCAGCCTTCCATCCTTCCGAGGTGGGTGAAATGAGGACCCAGACTGTGGGGGCGATATGCTGACTCTGTAAACAGCTTAGAGAGGGCTGAAAGCCCTATGAAGTGGTATATAAGTCTATAAGTGGTATATATTGCTATCAAGTCTTCTGACAGCAAAATCTCATCTGATTGGCTAGTATCCAGGGGGAAGAATACTTTGAAGATGCTTCCTCTCTCACCAAAACATGCAAGGTGAGGGGCGGGGCCTGGCAGGCAGGGGGAGGAGCAAGGAGAGGAGAGGCGCCCCTCCATGTGACTGACATTGAGTTGGCCACACCCACCCAGTCACATGACCACCTTGGCCACACCCACCGCTGCGTCCTGGGAGAGCAGCAAAAGCGATTCCACAAATCATAAGGTTCTAGCACAGTGGGTCTCAACCTTCCTAAAGCCCCTAACCCTTTAATACAGTTCCTCATGTTGAGGTGACCCCCCTAATCAGTGGTGGGATTCAAATACATTTAACAACCGGTTCTCTGCTCTAACGATTTCTTCCAACAACCGGTTCGCCAAGCTGCTCAGAAAGTTAAGAACCGGTTCTCACGAAGTGGTGCGAACCGGCTGAATCCCACCACTTCCCTCAACCATAAAATTATGTTATGTTTTCCGTATTTTTTTTTTGAAAAATATGTGTTTTCCGATGGTCTTAGGCGACCCCTGTGAAAGGGGTCGACCCCCCCCCCAAAAAAGGGGGTCCCGACCCAAAGGTTGAGAACCACTGGTCTAGCGCCTTTATTATTTTTAAATTGTTGCCTTTTGGAGCTGAGCAGAGGAAGGAATGGTACTACATTCGTTTCTTTTAGCTGAAGTTCTTCCTTCCATCACCCTGAGAGAACAATGCTCATTACAGCTTAGTCCTCGAGTTACAGCGGCTCCCTTAGAAACCATCCAGGTTGCAACGGCGCTTGGAAAAAAAAGTGACTTACAACCGTTTTTCACACTTACAGCCACTGCTGCGTGCCCATGATCCAGTTGCAGACTCACAGCAACCGACTTGTACTTATGACGGTGGCAATATCCCCCCCCAGGGGAGGGGGCATGTCACATGATTTCCCCCCCCCTTTTTGCGACCTTCCCATAAGCGGCCAACAAGGAACCCCAATTCACTGAACAAGCGGCTTGTTAATTGAACAGTTGCAGGGATTCCTTACGTTGTGACTCAGCAGAAACCTGTGAGTTGTTTCGGGATGCGGGATAATGAGCAGCTGTTGCTCGTCAGGGTCTTCTCCTGCAGATAAAAAGACTGATGGTGCCACGCCTTAATTGCAGAGGTCAACGTCATTTGTTTGTTCGTGAGTTCAGTTCCGTTCCTGTTCGAGTTAGTGTTCATGTTTCAAAGAGGCACTTGGATAAGTGATTTGCTTTCTGTAAACCTGATTTGCTGTAAGAGCTTTTTGTTTTTGCTTTTGCTGTTTAACTTTTTGCCAGAGACTTTATCTATGTTTATTTTGGGCTCGCAGCCAGCTTGAGCCGGGACTGATAACGATAATTCCTTTGAAGTTCTGTCTGGCTGTTGTTTGTGAAGGAGCGAAGAGGGGGGTCAGAACACCTTAGTAACGGCAACGAGGAAGGTCGTAAAACAAGACAAAACTCAACGAATGTCTCACTCAGCAACATAACTTTTGGGTGCCACTATCGTTGTAAGTTGCGGACTACCTGTATGAGGCACGATAGCTTAAATTCCTGCCGCGCATCTAACCAGATCTTGGAACGGATCCAGAATCCCTGACCATGAATCGTGGTTTGAATTAAAATCCCCGTGGAGAAGAACCATGGAAAACCAGGTTGTTTGAAGGACCATTTTCCTTAGTTACATCCATCCGACCCAGAGGAGCAGGGAGGCGGGAGATGTTATGGGGTCTCCTCTCTTAGGATGGTCCATCTGGTGGGGTCAGGAAGAAGGACCTTCTCCGTGGTGGCTCCTTCTGTTATTTGAAGGACCATCTCAAATTACATCCATCCGACCCACCAGAGCTGGAAGGCAGGAGATGTTATGGGGTCCCCTCTCTTAAAAGAGATCCATCTGGTGGGGCCCAGAAGAAGGACCTTCTCCGTGGTGGCCCCTTTCCTGTGGATCATCAAACCTACGGAGATAAGATTGGCCTCCATCTTGGTAGTCCTTCACAAGGTCCTCCTGAAGACCTGCTTCTACGAAGGCATCCCGCCTATTGGTCGCTTGGCATGATGTCACCAAGGGGGCGGGGTTTATTGCGGGTTGTATTTTTAGAAGTCATTGTGAATGGGCCGGCTGTATCAACGCTTTCAATAAAGAAATTAAAATTATTATTTTTTAATTGAGAGACTCTCTCTCTCTCTCTCTCTCTGTCATTGTATCTGCTTAATTAGACCCCACAGAGTTGGTGCACTGGGGCTCCTTTGAGGCCATCTATCAGGACCCTAGAATTCCCCCCCTCCCCCCCAAAAATGTTGCTGCTTTGAATGGGGCTTGGAAAACCTAAACACAAATTTCATTTTCAGTCCTGTCTGGTTTGGCCGTCTTTTACGGCCGGTCCTCAATTTACAACCATTCATTTAATGGCCATCAGAAGTCACAACGGCACCAGAAAAAAATGCAGGGGATGCCCGTTTTTCCCCCCACACTTATGACCGTTGCAACGTCCCTTTGACGGACCAGGGAAGTCAGCGCTTTGCTTAACGATTGTGTGATGAACTGAACAATTCCCCGAGTGACAGGGGCAAGAAAGCCGGCCGAATGTGGCAGAGCTCACTTAATGACGGTTCTGCTTAGCGACAGGTGTAGCCCAGCGGTGGTCATAAGCTGAGGATGATCTGTGTCCCCTTGATTATGTCCTTTTTTAAAAATGTTGTATGTTCTCCCGACTCAGGCGGGATGTAGAGGGTCCTCTACTTATGACCATAACGCAGCCCGCCCATCATGGACATAAATCACAAGGGTTGTAACAATGGGCCGGTCCCGTGATTTTACAACCCTGATTGCAGTGGTCGTTAAGTGAATTATGGTCATTAAGCGAATCCACTGTCATTAAGCGAACAAAGGATTTGCTGGGGATGTGGGTTGGAAGTCAGTCGTGCAGAGGTAGTCCTCAGCGACTGGTGATTTGTTTAGCGACTATTCAAAGTTACAGCAGCACTGAAAAAAGCTACTTATGACCAATTTTCACAGGACGGTTGCAACATCCAGGGAGTCACTGGATGGCCATTGGTGACCTTCTGAGCCGGGTTTCTGACAACCTGACTCATATTTAAATTGAGCAGGGGGCTGGACTAGATGACCTCCGAGGTCCCTTCCAACTATTAGCTCTATTACTCAGTAAGGGTCTCCTGCTTGAGCAGAGGTTTGGACTGGATGGCTGGGTTCCTTCCAGCACTAGGATTCTAGAAGGGAGGGAGGAAAGAAAGAAGGAAAGAGAGAAGAGATGGATGGATAGATGGACGGAAAGGGAAGGAAGGAAGGAAGGAAGGAAGGGAAAAGAAAGAGGGGATGGAAGGGAGGGAGGAAAAAGGAAGGGAAGGAGGAAGGAAAGAGATGGATGGAAAGAAGAAAGAAAGGAAGGAAGGAAAGAAAGAAAAGAAGGGATGAAAGGGAAGAAGGAAAGAGAAGGAAGGAAGGAAAAAGAAAGAGGGGGATGGAAGGGAGGGAGGAAAAAGGGAGGGAAGGAAAGAGATGGATGGAAAGAAGAAGGAAGAAAAAGAAGGGATGGAAGGGAGGAAGGAAAAAGGGAAGAAGGAAAGAGAGAAGAGATGGATGGAAGGAAGGAAAAGAAGGGATGAAAGGGAAGAAGGAAAGAGAAGGAAGGAAGGAAAAAGAAAGGGGATGGGAGGAAGGGAAGGAGGAAGGAAGAAAGGGGGGAGAAAGAGGAGATGGATGGAAGAAGGGAACAAAGGAATGGAAAAGGAATAGGAGAAAAGGGAGGGAGGAGTAAGCAGAGATGGATGGAAAGAAAAGAAAAAGAAAGAAAGGACAATTAACCAGTGGAACTGCTTACCACCAGAAATTGTGGCTCCTTTCCTCCCTGGAGATCTTCAAGAAGAGACTGGACCGCCATTCAATCTGGTCCACTGCTCGAGCAAGGGGTTGGACTAGAAGTCCTCCAAGTTCCCTTCCAGCCCCTATGATTCTACATCTTACTCTTTACCTGAGTCCAAATATTCTGGATCTCCCCCCTCGGACCTCAGAAAGAGGGTCTCCCCCCACCACCACCTTCATTCTCTCTCTCTCTCTCTCTCTCTCTCTCTCTCTCTCTCTCTCACACACACACACACACACACACACACACACACACATTTTCAAAGAGGCTGGATTAATCAAGGCGTTCAATTAATTCAACCTTCATTTTATTTCGCACCCAGTGCAGAACCCATTGCAATTTCCCCCCCCAACATTTCTCCGACCGTTCGACCGAAAGCAAGAAGCCGACACTTTTGTTGAGTTCTCCCTTCATAAATATTACACAAAACCCCGATTTCAATGAATGCCTCGGGGAGTTCTGCAGTCTCCAGAACGAGAAGAAAAATCATATTATTCCAAAGAATTTCAAGTCTCTGTGAGTCCCACAGTCTCAAGAAGAAGGAGAGGAGAAGAAGGGGGGGAGGAGGAGGAGGAGGAGGAGGAGGAGGAGGAGGAGGAGGAGAAGAAGAAAAAGAAGAAGAAGAAGAATTCTTTTTTTCAAAAAATTTCAAGTCTCGGTGAGTTCCACAGTCTCTAGAACGAGAAGAAGAAAAAGAAGGGGGAAAACCCCCCTACTTTTTCAAACAATTTCAAGTGTCTCGGTGAGTCTCACAGTTTCCAGAATGAGAAGAAGAAGAAATAAATTCCTTCTTCTTTTTCAAAAAAAAATCAAGTCTCAGTGAGTTTCAAAGGCCAGCTATAGGAAAAATGTTGTTTGATCTCGCATTGTGCGTTTTGTCGTCGAAATGTCCTCGCTGTTGAGAGTCACGTTGTGAGTCTGGATTTCTTTGCTGCTCCGGTTTGAGTTGCTTGTAAAAATCCAAATATAACACAAGTCCGAACAAATCGAAAGAATTTTCCGGAAACAAGAAAAAAACCCCAGAATAGCAGCCTGGAAAAATGAATCAATTCTGATTATTTTCAGTTTCATTCTTAATTACACAAAATTTGCAAGAAAATCAGATATATTTTTTTTACAATGATAAGTGAAACGATTTAGAATCGGAATCTCTTAAATAGGACAAAAAAATGGAGAATAAATACATACTTTAGCATGCAGAATATTCATATTTATAGGATTGTGTACAAATTGCTTTACACCCTAAAGGAAAAAAAAAAACCCCACGGTTTAGCAGCAGAAAAGTGAGATAAAAGTCAAAATACAGAGAGTCCTCAACTTACAACGGTTTGCAATGGTGGCGCTGAAAAAAAGGAACGGGTTTCACACTTACGACCGTCACACTGAAAACAGGGCTGTTTTTCACACTTATGGCCATTGCAGCTATCCCCAGGGTCACCTGATTTAAAATTCAGATGCTTGGCATGTGACTCGCACTTAAGGATGGTCGCAACATCCTGGGGTCACATGACCCCCTTAGCGACCGTCTTAACGAGTGAAGTCACCGGGAAATCCAGATTCACTTAACAACTGTGTAACTGAACAACTGCAGGGATTAATTGTTCTGACTGAGGCTTCCCGAGAGCCTGAAGCAAACTCTTTGTCCTGGCAAAAAAACCCTTTTATTAATTGACTGTGAATTCTGCTCCTTCCCATCCAGCAAAGTCTTTCAAGGGAGGATTTACAGTCACAGACCTTATCTGGCTTGGAGAGCTGCCAGGCCGAGATCTGCAAAACTTGGCAAGGAGCCTCGGAGAGTCACAAACCAATTAAGCAAACTGATTGTCTCCTGCAAACTCCACTCCCTTTTCGCTCCTCTTTTATCTCCTCTGGGAGGGGCCATTCACCGTCCACCTGTGGCCTCATTCCCAAGTCGACCCCTGTTCTTTAGCTGTTCCCTTTGTCTGACCACTCTGCACATGCGCACACTGGGAACAGGCTCCAGCTGTTCTTCTGCCCCAAAGTAGCTGATAACTGTCGGACGGCCCTGGCCCCCTCTCTGCCTCCGACACAGAGCCCTCATCCGAGCCTTCCCCAGACTCCAGGACCGGCCCATGTTCCTCCCCATCTTTTGCCAGAGTTAGAGTTAGGGTACGTTAATGACTGCATCAAGGAAGGTCATAAAATGGGGTGGAACTCACTTAATGACCATCTTGCTTAGCGACACGAACATTGTGCACCATGGTCGTCGTAAGCCGAGGGCTCCCTGTTGTTCACGTTCATGAATTTGGGGAGCCAATCAGTGAGGTTGTTAAGTGAATTACATGTTGTTAAATGAATCCAGCCTCCCCCGCTGACTTTAGAAGGAGTCTTCGGAGTTAAAGCAGCTCATTTAGCGACCAAAGTGACAACAGCCCTGGAAAAAAGGAACTCTGGATAGCGTTTCACCCTTACGACCGTCGGTCACTGGATCAAAACTCGGGCGTTTGGCAACCGGTTCATATTTACGACGGTCACAGTCACATGACCTGCTTTTGCAATGTCCCGACAAGTGAAGTCCACGGGGGAAGCTAGATTCGCTTAACGACCGTGGGACTCCCTTAACGACCGCAGTGATTCCCTTAACAATTGCGGCAAGGAAGGACATCTAATAGGGCAAGACTCACTTAATGACCATCTCTCTTAACAATGGAAGCATTGTAGCCCCATCATGGTCGTAAGCCGAGGACATTTGGGCTTCATTGATAATGAAACAGTCAGTTCTCCGTTCACGGATTGTGATCACATACCAGGGAGTCCTTGACTTACAACGGTTCATTTAGTGACGCTGCGAAGGTAGTGGAAATGCTGTCCTATTTAGGCATGTTTTAAACCCAAATCACATCCGTGCGTGTGTGAACAGGGGGCAGGTGAATGAATTGAGCGTGTGCGCTCACATTTGTGAACTGGTAGGGAAGGAAAGTGATTTCCACCCCAGTTGTCCTCCTCCTCCTCCTCTCTTCAAACCCTGCCCCCTTCTCCCTTCTAGTCCGGATGATGTTCTCTAGTTGGGTCATGAGAGGTCTTCAAGGAAACCACCCAGCCTAGAGAGCACCAAGGACCCCATCGTCTTTTTCCTCCCCCTCCTCCTCCTCCTCTTCCTCCCCATCGTCCTCCTTCTCCTGCACTCCACAATCCCCCCTCTCCTTTCTAGCACTGATGATGTTCCCTAGTTGGGTCCTGAGACGTCTGCAAGGAAACCACCCAGCTCAGAGAGCACCCCTTCCCAGATTCCTCCTCCTCCTCCCTTTCTTCCTTTCCCTCCTCTTCCTCCCTGTCCTCCTCCCTTCTAGCACTGATGCTGTTCCATAGTTGGCTCACGAAATGCCTGCAAGGAAATCGCCCAGTTCATAGACCACCAAGGACCCCACAATCTTTCCTCTTTTTTCCTCTCTGCACACCCCACTTCTAGGACTGATGATGTTACCTAGTTGGGTCATGAAACGCCTGCATGAAAAACACTTCTCTTAGAGGGCAGTAAAGACTCCACAATCCTCCTCCTCCTCCTCCCCCCCCCAACACTTTGTAGTACTGATGCCATCCCTTAATATCAGCAAGAAAAACCACCGAACTTGTAGAAAACCCCCAGTATTTCTGCCCTGCGGAATTCAGTCCAGTTTGTTACAGCTAGTCCTCGGCTTACGACCATTCACTTAGCGAATGCAGGATATAAACACGGCCCTGAAAGAACTGACTTATTCTTACAACCGTTACAGCTTCCCCACCGTTACGTCATCAAAACATTTCAGGGCTGGGGCGAACGGTGTGTTCTTCCCACGGTTGCAGCTGTCCCGGGGTCAGGCGATATCTTTTGCGACCTTACCACGAGGGGGTTGGAGCTGGACTCGCTTAGCGACCAGCTGATTGAACCACAATAGTTTGCTTAATATTTGCGGGGGGGGGGGGGGAAAAGATTGTAAAATTCGGCATGATTTCTTCAACAATCGCCTTGCTTACCAGCTGCAATTCTGGTCTCCATTTGAGGTCGTAGGTGTCCAGGGATATTTCAACGCAGAGTTCTCGGCTTACGGCTGCAATGCAGCCTGCCCATTACGGTCGTAAGCCGAGATGATCATGAAACAGCTGACGCATATGACCGGCATAAATCTTACGACCTTTTGGGGTCGTTAAGCAAAGCCCATGGCAGTTAAGTGAAGCGGTGGATCGCTAGGGGACATTTTATCCTGAAACGCCAAGAAATAAACGCCCAAAACTTTGTGAATTGCCATCGTCCTCGGTCTTACGACCGTTCGCTCAGTGACCATTCAAAGCGAGAACAGAGCCAAAAGTTTCAATTGAAGAACTCGTTTCAATTTCACTGGAGAATCCAAGGGCAGATTCCCTTGAGAAATGCGGCAAAACTCACTTAACGGGTGTCTCAGTTAGTGACATGTATTTGGCATGAGGGCTCTCTACTGGAGGCACGGGGGAGTGACTGGAACTTCAGAACTGGGTCCTTTTGAGGTTGGGTGGGGGGGGGATCCACCCTGATTTTCAACAGTCATTATACAAGGACAATTTGTAGTCCTCTAAAGGGACGGTCAGCAGTCCTATAAAACTACAATGCCCAGCGTCCTTTGGGAAGCGGCAGCTCCCATTCCTTTTTCTGAGGTGGGGGCCTGAAGTCCCCTCCCTCACGAACCAAAGTCACACGACTACTGTAGATGAATAAAATAAATATATATATATATATATTAAATTTATAAATGTATATATTAAATTTAATACCCCCACCATTTGAAAGGGAAAAAAAATTGTTGAAAAACTAAGGATGGGAGGGTGGAAATCAAAGAGACCCCCCCCCTCCCCATGTTTAAAAAATAGAACATCCCATCTCCCACCCCAGAATTCCCACGCTATGGTTTGGCCCACTAAGATGCAGGAGCCTTCTGCAGGAAAACGGCCCATTCTGTGTCGGGGAAAAAACAGTCACAATGCAGGGACGAGAAATGGGGGGACTCCCAACATCTGCAAGGGACCCGATGGGCCATTCGAGAAATGTTAGCCATAAATATAATCCCGTATTTGGGGTGCCACACCCCAAAATGGGTCCTGAAAAAAACTCCTTGGCAGATTGGCAAAGCAGCAGGATCAGAACTCAGGGCCAGGATCAGAACAGCGTTCCACAGGAAGCAGGAATACAGGCAGTCCTCGACTTACAGTGCTTCATTTAGTGACCATTCAACGTTATGGCCGCCCTGACAAAAGGGACGCAGGACTGTTTTTTTTTTTTTCAAAACTATGAAATTCAAAATTGTGATGCAGGGCCATTGACTCGGAGTTACGATGGTGGTGCAGGGGGGGTATTTATTACGCGAATCCCCTTTTGTGACCGTCTGAACGAACCAAGTCAAAGGGGAAGTTAAATGGACTTGGCAACCGCATTTCTAACAGAATGACGGCAGTGATCCGCTTAATAACGGGGCAAGGCAGGTTGTAAAACAGGGAAAAATTCCCTGAAGTCCCGTCATGCTGAGCCGCAGGCAGGTTGGGCCGCACGGCAGTCGTAAGTCAAGGATGACCTGAGGGGAAAGGGTTAGGGGGAGGCAGGGGGCTGACTGACTCACTGAAGGAGCACGGCGATTTGTTTAACGACGGTGGCCAGTCAGGTCGTAAAATGGTGCAAAATTCACTGAGCCCCCTATCTTGCTTTGGTGCAGAAATTTGGGGCTTGATGGCGGTCGTGTAAGTCGAGGACTACCTGTAGGGTTAAGGAAAACAAAAACAACACAAAAATATCAAGGACTTTGGCAGCCATCTTGACTTTTTTGACCTACTCTGCCTTAACAAGACATCTCTGGATCCGATTCTTCGCCAGTCCTCCCTGTTTTCAAATCACATTCAAATTCAGCTGTGCACCGTCTCTCTCAAGCCACTTTTCTTCGTCTTCCACTTGCACGCCCACCCTCTCGCACACTCAGAAATTCAAAATAAAAATGGAAGCTGGGCCCTTCTTGTGGCTGGGGGGGGGGGATGTTGGGAGGTGGGCATCATCTCTGGGCTGTTCCCAACCCTGCTGAGGAAAGATATAAGAGAGGGAGGGAGGGAGGGAGGGAGGGAGGGAGGGAGGGAGGGAAAGATGGTGGACAGACAGACAGACAAATAAATAGACAGACAAATAGACAGATAAATGGATGGATGGATGGATGGATGGATGGATGGATGGGTGGATGGATGGATATGATTGAGAGGGATGGATGGATGGATGGATGGATGGATAGATAGATAGATAGATAGATAGATAGATAGATATGATATGTAGATAGGATAGATATGATTGAGAGAGGGACAGATCGATGGATGGGTGGACGGACCAACAGACAGATAGCTATGATTGAGAGAGAGAGTGACTGACGGATGGATGAACAGGTAGGTAGATAGATATATGGTAGGTAGGTAGGTAGAGAGAGAGAGAGAGAGAGAGAGAGGGAGAGAGATACAGAGGGAGAGATAGATTACATAGATTACATGGATGGATAGATATAATGAGAAAAAGTGAGATAAGAATAATAGATTGAGATTGATAATTAGATCAGATTAGATTAGAGAGAAAAATTAGGTAGGTACGTAGGTAGAAATAAATAGAGATAGATAGATATAGATAGAGAGGGGGAGTGAGAGAGAGAAACAGAAAGACAGAGAAAGAAAGAAGAAGAAAGAGAGAGAGAGAGAGAGAGAGGTAGGGTGTGCGAGAGAAAGAGATATAGATAGAGATGATGATAGATAGATAGATAGATAGATAGATAGATAGATAGATAGATAGATAGATAGATAGATAGGGAGAGAGAGGGGGGTAGGTAGGGTGTGCAAAAGAAACACACAGAGAGAAATAGAGAGATATAGATAGATTAGAGAGAGAGATAGGAAGTGTGTGTGAGAGAGAGAAATAGATAGCTTTAGATAGATGAAAGAGAGAGAGAGAGAGAGGGAGAGGTGGGGTGTGTGAGAGAAACACACACAGAGAGAAATAGAGAGATGGATAGATTAGAGAGTGAAATAGAAACAGAAAGACAGAGAAATAAATATATAGAGAGAGACAGATAGGGAGTGTGAGAAATAGAGAGATAGATAGATTAGAGAGGGGGGGAGGGAGTGTGTGAGAGAAATAGAGAGAGATATAGATAGATAGAGGGAGTGAGAGAGAGAGAGAGAGAGAAATAGAGACAGATATATTAGATAGATAGGTAGAAAGATACAGATAGCTAAAGACTGATAGAGAGAGAGAGAGGATTTAAAATGATCCATTTTGAAGGAGAATTCAAAGGAAGTTGATGCTGGTTTCGATGCTGGATTCAGGGGCTACATAAATATTTTTCCTTCCCAATGTTATTCCTTGGTTTGCTTTGGCAGAACAAATGACTGGGAAAAAAATGCCTATTTAATAAGTACAGATAGTCCTCGACTTACAGCAGCTTGCCGAGTGACTGTTCGAATTTCCAACAGCGCTGAAAAAAGCGACTTAGGACCGTTTTTCACGCTTAACGACCGTCGCAGCATCCCAACGGTCACGGGGTGCTTGCCATCTTCAGGGCGGTTGCTGCCTCCCGGGGTCTCCTGATCCCCCTTTTGCGACCTCCTGAACAAGCAAATCAGATTCACTTAACAACCGCGTTGTAAAACTGAACAACTGCCGTGATCGGGGGAAAAGACAACCGTCACAAGAAAGGGCATCGAAGGGGCCAAAATTGGCTGAACAAACGTCTCTCTTGCGGCCGTAAGTCGAGGACTTTCTGTATTATGGGCTTTTCAGAAGTCGACACCCGCCCCCTCCCCATGGGGCAGGGGGGGTCTTCTTCCCCTCTCTTTTAGCCAAAGGTGGGGGGAACACGACATTCGCTGTATCGGTGTTCCTCTTCCACGCCTCTTCCTCCTTTCCGGAATCGGAGGGCCGTGTAGCCTCTCGGGGTGCAAGGAGGGCCGGTCCTTCTGGTTCGTGATTCCAAACCCATCCCCAGGAGCCTCCCCCGTCCCCCCCAAAACTGTGAAGTTGCGAAGAGTCAACAGTCAACGGTCCAAGACGCGGGCAAAGTTCTCGGGGGCCGCCGCGTTGCCTTCGTTTTTGAGGTCGGCGAACACCTGAGTGAAGTAGTGTGGGTCCGCGTTGATCCTCAACATTTTGGCACTCATGGCGTGGATGATGTGCAGGCAACGGTTCCAAAAAACGTCCTTGGAGGCCTCTACCAGGAAGGGCTTCAGCGGGTAGGAGATCTCGTTCCCCATGTAGGAGTAGGACAGGTAGAGGCAGGTCAGCAGGGCGGCCTGGAGGTCGTGTTCATTGCCCACTAGGTCGCCATCGATCATTTCCCGGCACAGCAGGTAGACGAAGACCACGTTGGCCGGCGTGACGAAGGCCTGGTCCTGCCAACCTTGTAGCAACAGGGAGCGGTCCACGCTGCGCAGCCACAGGATAGGCTCAGTGGGCGACAGGTGCTTCAGGCGGTAACACCGCCGGCAGAGGAACTCGCCGAGGCATTTCAGCAGCTCGCTGGTGGACGCCTGGACGATGACCCGCCGGGGGGACGTGGAGCTGCCCCCCAACCCGCCAGGCTTCAGCAAGGAGCCGGCCGGGCCCCCGGTGGTGGCGGACAGGCCCTTGGTGCTGAGTGGCACCAAGGGCGGCCCGCCTTCCTCATAGCCGGCGAGGTTGGCACAAGAGAGAGACTTCTGGATGTTCTCGTGGTTGAGGTGGGCCACCTCTTTTCCCGCCGGGAAATTCTTGCCGGGGAGGGCCGCGCCTTTGGCCCGAGAACCCCGCTTTTTGGTGGAGGCCACCAGCCTCTTCCACGTCAAGGCGGGGATGAACATGGAGGGTCTCTTGAGGGTCTTGTCCGACTTCTGCCCGCTTCCCTTACCACTGGACAGGCCACCAGGGTAGTGGGACAGAGAGCTGGTGGATCCCTCCTCGGGCAGGCTGGGTTTGCCACCGCCGCCACTAGGCGAGAGGGAGAGCACGGTGCCCATGGCAGAGGCAGGGGAGGGAGGGAGGGTCCCTCTGGGAGCAGAAGCAGCAACACAGGTGGCAGGGAGTCACAAGGGCTGCGCTGGGCAAGTACCCTTCAGCTCAGTCTGCCTGGCCCCACATGATGAAGAGGGGGGCGCCGGCTCAGCCTCGCAGCCCCAAATCAGGGGTTCGCGGCTGCCCCCCGAAGGCGGAGAGGCGGCATGACAGGTCCGTCGGGGGGTCCTCGGGCTGCTAATCCCGGTGGGGAAAACGTGGGAAGGGAGATCAGCCAGCCGGACAGCTCCGGAAAGCGATGGAGGTCCAGAGAGAGCCCAGGCGCTTCTCCGGAACTACGCCCGACCTGCTCCGTCGCTGGTCTCCGCTGGGCGCCCCGTGGGATTCCGACGGACTCCGGGTAGCATCACCCCTCTGCCCGCCGCCGCCGCCGCCGCCGCCGCTGCTCCTTCTTCCCCGGGCATGCCGGCTCTTTTCCTCCTGCGCTGTTTTCGGCTCCTCCGCCTTCTGTTTCGCTCCTGCCCGCGGCTGCCGCAATCTCCTCCGCCGCTTCGTCCCCTTCGCTCCAGACGCCGCCCGTGAGGAAAACCTGGCGGCCGACCGCTCTCTTTCCCTCCGCTCCGGGTGCAGATGCGCAAAAGCGCCGCAGCCGCGCGGAGGGCGAGGCGTCGGAAAGGAGGGAGGGAGGGAAGGGAAGGAGGGAGGGTGGGCGCGAGTGGGCGCGGGACGCGCGTGGAATTGCAAATTTGGGGAAGGGCCGGCTCGGGGAGGGGGGCACCGGAGACCCCCCACCCCTTACCCTCCACCCCGGGCTTGAGTGGCGGAGGGTTTCGGGTCTGCAGTTTGGAAGAGGAGGGGGAGGGAGGAGGGATGCTCAGCGTGGGTTTTGGTGGGGTGGTGGGGGGAAACCTCTACCCTCCCTCCCGCGGAAAGTGGGGGGAGGGGGAATCCTCGTGGAGGGTGCTCAGCAGGAGATTCTCAGTCTGGGGAAGGTCTTTATGGGAGGTAAGGGGCTTCTCTCTACCCCCCCCCCCCCCCCCGTGGGTTGGGGTCCCAAGGTCAGTCTTGGCTTGCAACTCCTTGGGTGGGTGGGTGGGTCCTCTGAGTGAAAGCCCCCAGGGAGAGTGTGTAATTTTCCTGTTTCTGGGATGCCCAGATGGGTGGCATCAGATGAATTGAGCCCATCACACACACTCACACACACACACACACACACACACACACACACACCAGCTTGTGCTGGAGGGGGGGGTGCATTTCCCAATCAGGAGGAAGAAGGGGGGGTCTCTCCCCTTGCTACCCTGCAAGAGGATTTTTTTGGGGGGGGTCGCTCCCCTCAAAACTGAACAGAACATTTCCGTGAAAATGAATTAAAGATTTCCAATATGTAATAAAGGTTCTTCGCCAGTTAAATCTGCAAAAATTATGGCTGTCCCTTCCGCGGCTATAAAGCAAGTTACAGCTAGTCCTCGAATTACAACCGCAGTGTTGGGAAAAAAGGGACTGATGACCAGTCCTCGCACTTACAACTGGCACAGTGATGTGATTAAAATTCGGATGGGATCTATTGATGACAATGGAAACATCGCGGGGCCACGTGATCGATATTTGTGACAGGGAAAGTCAACGGGGGACACCAGATTCACTTAATGACCACCTGATTTATTTATCAACCACGGGGATTTGCTTAAGAACCACAGGGATTCGCTGAATGACGGTAGCCGAAACGGGGGATGAAATCGGGCGCTGCTCTCTTAACGCTTTCCTTAGCAAACGGAGATTGGTCTATTTGAGGTGGTTGTATAAGCCGTCGTAAGTCGAGGACTTGCTGTCAGGCACATCAGGCAAGGGGAGTGAAGAAGGTGACTACACAATGGAAGGGCCTTTTCTCATGCTTCACACGTGCAACGCAAGCCTGAAACACAACTGAGGCCAAAATTTATGTCATTAAGTGGGACATTTGTTAAATGAGTTTGCCCCATGCTTATGACTTTCTCTGTTGTTAAGCGAACCACTGCAGTTGTTCAGTGAGTCACTTGTTCGTGAAGTACATCTGGCTTCTCCACACACACACCCGGGTTAGCAGGTAAGACGGTTGCAAAAGGGGGACTGTGACTGTCATTAAGTGAACCGTTGTAAGTTGAGGAATATCTGTCATGTGACCTTGTGACCCAGCCACCGATATAAGTATGAACTAGTTTCATTTTGATCCCAGGACCAGCTGGCTTTGTGATGCCTAAGGCGGGACTAGAACTCCCTGTCTCCCAGTGATTGGCCCAAAGTCACCCAGCCGGCTTTGATGCCTAAGGCGGGACTAGAACTCCCTGTCTCCCGGTGATTGGCCCAAAGTCACCCAGCCGGCTTTGATGCCTAAGGCGGGACTAGAACTCCCTGTCTCCCGGTGATTGGCCCAAAGTCACCCAGCCGGCTTTGATGCCTAAGGCAGGACTAGAACTCCCTGTCTCCCGGTGATTGGCCCAAAGTCACCCAGCCGGCTTTGATGCCTAAGGTGGGACTAGAACTCCCTGTCTCCCGGTGATTGGCCCAAAGTCACCCAGCCGGCTTTGATGCCTAAGGCGGGACTAGAACTCCTTGTCTCCCGGTGATTGGCCCAAAGTCACCCAGCCGGCTTTGATGCCTAAGGCGGGACTAGAACTCCCTGTCTCCCGGTGATTGGCCCAAAGTCACCCAGCCGGCTTTGATGCCTAAGGCGGGACTAGAACTCCCTGTCTCCCGGTGATTGGCCCAAAGTCACCCAGCCGGCTTTGATGCCTAAGGCGGGACTAGAACTCCCTGTCTCCCGGTGATTGGCCCAAAGTCACCCAGCCGGCTTTGATGCCTAAGGCGGGACTAGAACTCCTTGTCTCCTGGTGATTGGTCTAAAATTTCCAATCCTTAACATCAGGACATACAACACATCGTCCTTGGCTTAATGGCCATGATCAGGAGCAGAATTTCTGCGGCTAAGGAAAGCTGTCGTTAAATGAATCCTGCCCCCATATTTCTCTGTTGCTCCCAGTCGTTAAGTGAATCACCCCAGTCGTTCAGGGTATTGTGCCTTTGATAAGCGAAGCTGGCTTTCTTTGGTCTGAAACTGTGCTGGGAATGACAATCAGGGGACAATCACCCCCCCCCCCATGGACGCTGCAACGGTCATAAGTCCGAAATGATTTTTTATTTTTCCCCATGGCCCTTCGCTCTCTGGACAAGAGAAGGGTCTTTGCGTGAGGTAGGAGGTGGGGGGGGGGAGAAAAAGCCAGATCTATAGGGCTCAGGGGGGTGGGACTTGTAGTTCCCCACGATGGGGATAAGACTTGTAGTCCCTCATCCCTCCGAAAGATCCTACCTTAGAGGGTTGAGTGTGAGGGAAGACTCTCTTGGAAGATAATTAAGGGACGTTTGTTTTTCCCCCTCCCTTTTTGTGATAAAAATAGGTTATTGCCTTTTGGTGAATCGTCTATTTGGGGGGGGGGGGGCTGATTTCTCATCCAGGGGGTGGGGAGGGAGGAAGAGTGGGTGGGGGTTGTTGGGAAGGCACCGACTCTCCCAAGAGAAAAACAAAACAGGATCCATCCCTCTTTTTTTCCAGCTCAAACCGAAGACGGAGGAGGAGAAGTGGGAGTGGGGTGGGGGGGCTGAACTTCCAGCTCTCAGAGCCTGGTGGGTTTCTTGGAGATGTTTCATGACCCAATTAGGGAACATCGTCAGGGCTCGAAGGGAGGGCGGGTTGCAGAGGAGGAGGAGGAGCAGGAGGAGCAGTAGCAGCAACAGGAGCAGGAAGAGGAAGAGCCGCACGCGGAGGAGAAGCAGCAGCAGAAGGAGGAGGAGGAGTATGAAGAGGAGGAGCAGGAGCAGCAGGAGGAGGAGCAGGAAAAGCAGCAGCAAGAGGAGGAGGAGCAGCAGGAGGATAGGGGGCAGCAGTACAAGGAGGAGGAAGAGGAGGAGCAGCAGCAGCAGGAGGAAGAGCAGGAGGAGCAGTAGCAGCAACAGGAGCAGGAAGAGGAAGAGCAGCAGACGGAGGAGGAGCATGAAGAGGAGGAGCAGGAGGAGGAGGAGCAGGAAAAGCAGCAGCAGCAGGAGGAGGAGGAGGAGCAGGAGGAGCAGCAGCAGTAGCAGCAACAGGAGCAGGAAGAGGAAGAGCAGCACGCGGAGGAGCAGCAGCAGAAGGAGGAGGAGCATGAAGAGGAGAAGCAGGAGCAGCAGGAGGAGGAGTAGGAGGAGCAGCAGGAGGATGGGGCAGCAGTACAAGGAGGAGGAGCAGCAGCAGCAGCAGCAGGAGCTGGAGGAGGAAGAGCAGGAGGAGGAGGGGCAGCAGCAGTAGCTGGAGCAGGAAGAGGAGCAGCAGCATGAGGAGCAGCAGCATGAGGAGCAGCAGCATGAGGAGCAGCAGGAGGGGGAGGAGCAGGAGGAGGAGGAGAAGGAAGAGGAGGAGCAGCAGCAGGAGGAGGAGGAGCAGGAAGAGGAGGAGCAGGAGGAGGCGCAGGAAGAGGAGGAGCAGGAGCAGGAGCAGGAGGAGGACAATTCCAGAGTACTTGGGGCTCTCCGAGTGGGTGGTTTCATTGGAGACGTTTTGTGACCCAACTAGATAACATCCTTGGGAGTCTGCAGAGTGCTGGCATTGCTAAAGCTGCTATTTTCTCAAACTAGAAAAGCGTTTGTGGCAGAGAGAAAGCGAAACGAACAGGCAAACATACGCGGAACACAGAATGTCGGAGTTGGAAGGGACCTTGGAGGTCATCTAGTCCAATCCCCTGCTCTAGCAGGAGACCCCCTACCGGTCCAGGCAAAGGGCTGCCAATCTCTTCTCAAAGGCCCTCAGCCATGGAGCAACCCAAAACCTCCGGAGGTGAGCTGTCACAACCATACAATCACACACACACAGACATACGCAATCACAACCTGAAAGCAGAACTTTAAAAGATTCGTCTAACCTTGTTTGAGACCCTTTGGATGCGGTTGAGCCCCCCCCCCCCCAAAAAAAAAAGAACGTGGTTTGCTCTTCTGCAAGGGAAGAGACCTGTGGAGACAGAAAGGGGGCGCTGTTTATAGATAGGGTGAAAACAGAAGGCTTGCACCACCACCTGCTGGTCGTGACCTGTCACTGCAGCCATGCAAGAAAAGAAAAAATAAATCAGTTTTTAAACCCAGGGAGACCTCGAATTACGACCGCAAAATGGGGATCAGGGTTTCCATTGCTAAGCAAGGCAGCTGCTTGATTTTATGAACTGTTTAGCCATGGTTGTAAAGCAAATCCTAGCAATTGTTAAGTGAATCATGTGGACACCAAGGCCAGGAAGGTGACCCTGAACAAGAGACTTGCTGGTTTGCGTCTGAAAGGCGTCTGAAATTGGATCATGGAACCAGGGAGATGTGTGCAGTGTCATAAGAGCGAGGACTGTTCTTTTTATTTAAAAAAAACCACCATGTTTTATTTGCAGTTTTCTTTTCACACCATACATATTTTGTGGACAGTGTATTGATCAAATGGATCAAATCTTTTTTAAACAACGGTAAAAATAATAATAATACAAATAAGTTATGTGTAATCCTAATCTTCCAACTTCAACAATACTATTCTCTTTTTCATTGTATCGTTGTTAATCTATTCCACAGCATAATTGTGTTATCATTTAACTCCTTCAGTTAAAACATGAGTAAAACATTTTTCATTTCCAAGTTTTTTCCCCCAGCCACTGGTAAAACAAGTCCCATATCTTATATAAAATTGCTCGTCCTCTTGATCTCTAATTCCAAGTGTCAATTTACTCATTTCAGCACAGTCCGTTATTTTTTGAATAACTTCTTCCTGTTTTGCTATTTGATACATCTATGAATTGAATACTTTAGAATTTTTTGCTTTAAAAAGGATAAGGGTAACAATGATTTTATGTATACTTAATAGAGGATTGGTGATATAATGTATAACCTTAAGAACATATTACAATGATATCTTGTTGTTGATAAATAATTTTAATAAGGGAATAATTAAAAATTGGTATATATATGTAGCGACTATTTAGAATATTTTGCTGAAAAATGAATAAGATTTCTGTTTGAATGTATGAGGTACAAGGATAACAATGAACATAAGCATACCTGATACTTGATTGGTGGAATTATGCATAGTTGAAAATAGTGATATATAAATATAAATGGTTGGTAAAAAAAAAATCTTTTCTTTCACATGGGGATTATATAAAGGTATACTGTTATCAAATAGACAATCAAGAATGTAAGGGAATTATGATTTATTGGGAAAAAAATAATTCTAATCGTAATTGAACATATACTGTACAATGAAAGTGAGGTATTTAATTATACTAGATGAAAAAGCTGTGATGGTAAATGTTATTCGAGAATATGGATGTAAAAACACCTGTAACCAAATGACATGCTATATGTGATGATGGTTTTTTGTGTGTGTGTGTATATGTTGTCTGTGTAATAAAAATAAAAAATTATATTAAAAAAACAATACTATTCTCTTTGTAATTATCATTTCCCCCATTAATTCATTTAAACATAGATAACCTTTCTTTACGCCATTTGTTTGTTATTCCCCTACTAAATTACTAATATTTAATATTTTAAGAATTACTCATTATTCCACCATAACTTCAATATTCCAAATGTGTGGGATTACTAATGAAGCCAAATATTAACAACATTTAATCAATCCCGGCCGAGGACTGTTGTAAGTCATTGTTTTCAGGGATGTCATCTCTTGGATCAATTGCTAAATGAATGGTTGGCTGGGGAATTCTGGGAGTTGAAGTCCACCCATCTTAAAGCATGCTTCTCTTCCATTTTTCTCTCCCTCTCTTCCTACACTCCTTCCTTCCTCCTCTCCCTCCCTTCTCCTTCTGCTCTCCCCTCTTTTCTTTCCTCCCTCCCTCCTCTCCCATTCCCTTCTTGTCTCCCTCTTTTCCTTCCTTCCTCCTTCTCTTCCTCCTCTCACTCCCCTCCCATTCCCTCCCTTCCCTTCTTCTGTCTCTTTTCCTTCCTTCTTTCCCTCCCTCCCTCGCCTCCCCTTCTTCTCTTCCTTCCTCCCCTCCCATTCCCTTCCTTCCCTTCTTCTGTCCATCTTTTCCTCCCTCCCTCCCCTTCCCTTCTTCTCTCCCTCTCTTTTCCTTCCTTCCTTCCCTTCTGCCTCATAGCTCAACCCGCCCTACTGCGCCTGCGCCCTCCCACTCCCAGTGGAACTACCCCACCCGGCGGGCATTGCGGGCGAGTGCGCCTGCGCGTGGGCGTGTCTCCTCCTTCGGCCCGACTCGTCCGCCGCTCGGCTGTTTCCGGAGAGGCCTGTTTGCCGTAGCCGCCTTCTCGGCCTGGCCGACTTGCGAGGTCGGGTTTGGGGAGCCGGGAGGCGGCCGGCGAGATGGAGGCCGTGCCCCGCATGCCCATGATCTGGCTGGACCTCAAGGAGGCCGCCGAGTTCAGCTTCCAGTCGGCCGTCAAGAAGGTGAGGCCTGCTCGGCGCTGAGGGGAAGGGGGGCGGGGCGTGTGTCCGTGTGTGGGTGGCTATAATTACCTCAGGATCCCCTTTTTTCCCCTCTCTTTTTCGCTCCCAAACGCCCTCGGCCCTTTTCTGGGGGGTCCTCCGACACCCCCCGCACTTCGGCCTCCTCTCCCCGACAAACGGCGGCTTCGGATTTCGGGGTCCGGCCTCCTTCGCCAACCGGGCGCCCGCGGGCCACAGGAGGGTGGGGGTGGGAAAGGGAGGGGTCGCCCAGCCACCCTCCCCCCTCTGGTTCAAGGGGCAGTTTAGGAGCTGGGGGAGGGGTTAGATTGTCGGACCCCGCCCTTTTCCTGGAAGAGGACCCATCAGCCACAGCCTGGGAAAGGGGAGGGGTTGAAGATGGCCTTGGAGGCCTTCCTGGTTTTAGGGGGTCTGGAATCCCCCTAGGAATGAGGGCATCAGACCCACCCGCCCCTCTTTTTCCTGGGTTTCCCAAAGGAGTACATAAGGGGAAAGGACCCATCAGCCACGGCCTGGGAGAGGGGGTGGTGCAGCTGGTCTTGGAGGTCTTAGGGGGAGTTTGGGGGGGACTTTAATCCCCCTGGAATGAGGGCGTGATTCCCTCCCCCACCCCACCCTTTTCCTGGGATGCCCAAAGGGGAGAGGACCCATCAGCCACAGCCTGGGGGAGGGGGGCGTTGCAGCTGGTCTTGTAGGCTGTCTGGTTTTAAGGGAAGAAGCAAAGGCCAAAGACCCCTTCCCAACCCCACCCCCTTTTTTTCTGGATGCTCAAAAGGAATAGGACCCATCAGCCACAGCCTGGGGGGGGGTGCAGCTGGTCTTGGAGGTCTTAGGGGGAGTTTGGGGGGGGCTGCAATCCCCCTGGAATGAGGACATGATTTCCTCCCCCACCCCACCCTTTTCCTGAGATGCCCAAAGGGGAGAGGATCCATAAGCCACAGCCTGATGAGTGCAGCTAGTCTGGGAAGCATGGTCCTTGACCCTCTATCCTTTCCTTGGAATTTAATATTGGGGCGTCGCGTGGAGGTCCTTGGTGTAAAGGTAGCCCTCGACTTAAGACCACCATGGAGGCCAATGTTACTATCGTGAGACATTTGTGAAGTGTGTTTTGCCCCCGTATTACAACCTTTCTTTCCACAGCCATTAAGTGAATCGCTGCAGCTCAGTTACTCACACAGTTGTTAAGTGAATCTGGCTTCCACATTGACTTTTGCCCGTTGGACAGTCGCAAAAAGAGATCATGTGATCCTCAGGATTCTCCGACTGCCATAAATTAATTTCTGAATTAATATTTTATTATATTAATTATAATATACGTATGTGTGTATAATAGGGAAGTTGATATGAAGCTGATACCCATTTCAAAAATTAATATTTTAATATCGCACACACACAATAGGGAGGTTGATATAAAAGACCTCCACCCATTTCAGAATGAATATATTCATACTTTATATATATAGATATATTTATTTTTTATTTCTATTCCTTGCCAGTTTGTGCTGAAGAACTACGGAGAGAATCCGGAAGATTATAACGAGGAGCTGAAGAAACTTGAACAGCTCCGGCAGGTGAGGTTCCCCTGTTTTGCCAGATGGTCAGGAAATGCCAGATGGAGAAAAGGGTCTCCCCATTATTTCAGGAAAGTCTTGGTAGGACACGTCCCTTGTCTCCAACGCAACTTAATGTTGTGATCCGCTATGTCTGGCCTTCGCAAAATCTCTTCCTCCAGCTTTGACGAAGCATCTTGTTGGTGACGATGTTGTAAACCCGATTTTTCTCCGCAGAACGCTGTCAACGTGCCGAGGGATTTCGAAGGATGCAGCATTTTACGGAAATACCTGGGCCAACTTCACTACCTCCAGAGCCGAATTCCGATGGGTGCCGAACAAGAGGCGTCGGTCCCCATCACTTGGTAAGGAAGGAGGGTAACGGGAGCATGGGGCTCCTTCCCACATTCTCCCCCCCCCAATAAATCCCTCGGCGGGGTCTCGAGGCAAGATAATATGGTTTTTCCTGCATGATAAGTCATTTAGAGTTGCGCGCTGGCGAGATAGGCAGCATATAAATTGAATAAAGAAATAAAGAAGAGATTGGACCAAGACGAATCGAGGCTTTAAGGAGGTGGGGAAGATAATGCTGTTCTAGTACAGAATAACAGAGTTGGAGGGGACCTTGTAGGTGATCTAGTCCAACTCCCTCTCAAGCAGGAGACCCTACACCATTTCTGACACATGACAGTCCAGTCTCTTCTTGAAAGCCTCCAGTGATGTAGCCCCAACAACTTCCAAAAGCAACTTCTGTTCCCCTGGTTGATTGTACTCCCTATCAGAAAATTTCTACTTATTTCCAGGTTGAATCTCTCCTTGGTCAGTTTCCACCCATTGTTCCTTGTCTGGCCTTCTGGTGCTTTGGAAAATAGTTGACCCCCCTCCTCTCTGTGACAGCCCCTCTAATATTGGAAGATGCTCTCCTGTCTCCCCTGGTCCTTCTCTTCCCTAGAGTAGCCATGCCCAGTTCTTGTAACCGTTCTCTGCACTCTTTCTAGAGACTCTACATCTTTTTTATAGTGTGACCAAAACTGGATGCATTATTTTAGGTGTGGTCTTAATAGGGCTTTATAGAGTAATATCAGTACCTCCCTTGATCTTGATTGCATCCCTCTCTTAATGCAGTTTAGGATTGCGGTGGCTTTTTGGCCTGCCGCCAGACACGGCCGGCTCCTATTTAGCTGGTTGTCCACTAAGACTCCAAGATCCCCCTCACAGTCACTGCTATTAAGCCTGGTCTCACCCAGTTTATAGATATACTTTTGGTTTTTCTTACCTAAGTGTAGGACTTTACTTTTCTCTACATTGAACTTCATTTTGTTAGATAGGGCCCAGTGTTCAAGTCTGTCGAGATCCCTCTGGATCTTGAGCCTATCATCTAGAGTGTTAGCTATCCCTGCCAGCTTAGTATCACCTGCAAATTTGGTGAGTTCTCTTTCTATTCCCTCATCTAAGTCATTTACAAAGATATTGAAGAGTACTGAACCTTGTGGTACCGCAGTGCTTACTTTCCTCCATGTAGACTTGGACCCATTAAGGAGTAATCGTTGAGTACGGTTTGTCAGCCAGTTGCGAATCCATCTGATGGTGAAGCTGTCTATCCCTAGTACGAGGCATGCTTGAATTTTCTTCCCCAAATCCTCTGGCTGGACACCCAGTTTACTAATTTATTTTATGGAAGACCATATTTGTAGCTCCGGATTTCCTCAGTGCTCTCTGAGCTGAGTGGTTTTTCTTGGAGACGTTTCATGATCAATTAGGTAACATCCTAAGTTTGAGGAGAAGGATTCTGGGGGCTCTTAGTGCTCTCTGAATTTAGTGGTTTTCTTAAAGACGTTTCATGACCCAACTAAGTAACTTCTTTAGTGCTCGCAGGGAGTGGGGTTTGCAGGGAGGAGAAAAAGAACTGTTGGGTCCTTGGTGTTCTCTGACCTGGGACTTGGTGTTCTCTGTTCCTGCAGACATTTTGTGACCTGGCTGGCTAACGTCATCAATGCTAGAAGGAAGTGGGGGAATTTGCTGTCTGTTTAAATGCAGTTGCCTGTCCTGGAAGTGTTGGTGGGACTGTGGTTGGTTTTTTTGTTCCCCCCCCCCACTTGTAGCTCCTTGATCACAATATTATTTTCCTCCAGTTTGTTTGTCTGGTGTTTATCCCTGCTTATCTGCATTTCCTCATTCTGAAGGGTCCTTGGTGCCCCCTCACTGGGCGGTTTTCTTGTGGATGTTTTATGACCCAGCTAGGGAACATCGTCAATCATAGAAGTGATTGGTGTTTGCTTTCTTGTTTATGTATGAGTGGTTGCCCTGCCAGTGTTGCTGGGAATGTGATATTTCCCCCGCCCTTGATAGTTCCTTGATCACAATTTTGTTTTCCTCCCTGATTTATTTGTCTGGTGTCAATCCCTGCTTCTCTGGGTTTCTCATTCTTTGGGGTCCTTGGGGGCTCTCTGAGCTTGCTGCTTCTCTTGCCAGTGTGTCATTACGAATCCCGCAGTCCTGACGCGATTCCGGCTTCACCTAGCTCACTGGCGATGGTATGTTCTCTGGCCACGAAACATGGGCTGGAATCTTTTGCGGCGCAATTGACAGATTCATCTTTGTCTTGGTTTCAGGACTGAGATCTTCTCCGGCAAAGCTGTTACTCATGAAGATATCAAATACGAGCAGGCCTGCGTCCTCTACAATCTGGGTAAGGAAGCCCCTCCAAATTTAGGGGTCGAAGGAGGGGAGATTCCTCAAGCTGGTTTGGTGTCTCCAAACCATGATTGTTGCAAACTTTTTTCCCCCTGGTCTTGCGTGTGACACCACCCGTCTCTAAAATCACCTGTTGTTCTGGATGATTTGTCTGGTGTTAATTCCTGCTTATCTGTGTTTTCTCAATTCAATGGTTTAATTGGTGTTCTCTGAGCTGGGTTGTTTTCATGCATGATGCAACTAAGAAATGTCATCAGTGCTAGAAGGGGAGGGTTTTTTGAAATGAGCAAGAGGAGGGGGAGGGGTGAAAAACGGTCATCAATCACTTTTTTTTCAGTGCTGTTGTAACTTTGGTCCCTAAATGAACAGTTGTTAGTCGAGGACGGTCTGCGAACCATGAAATTGCAATGCCAGCCACTTCAACCGAGCGACACCCAATTTTGATCGTTTCTCTTGTCTTCCCTCCCAGGAGCCTTGCACTCCATGCTGGGAGCCATGGACAAACGGGTCTCTGAAGAGGTAAGGATACGACGTAGTGGCTTCCCTTGTGACGCTTTGGGTGTGTGTGTGTGTGTTTTAGGGTACTGTTGTCTGCTTGATCGTTTGGGCTTAATCCCTGTTTATCTGAGTTTCTCTTTCTGTGGAGTCCTCGGTATTCTTGGAGCTGGGTTGTTCGCTTGCAGGCCTCTCATGACCCCACTAGGTAACATAATCAGTGCTACAAGGAAGGGGGGGGAGTTTGGTCTCTCTTTATATACAGCTGCTTGCTCTGGTAGTGTTGATGAGAATGTGGTGTTCCCCCCCCCCCTCCCTTGGTTGTTCGTTGTTCTTTGACTGGGGCATTGTCTGATTTATTTTTTGTCTAGCATTAATTCCTGCTTATCTGGGTTTCTCTTTCTGTGGGGTCCTTGGTGCTCTCAGAGCTTGGCGGTCCTCTGGCAGACGTTTCATGACCCAACTAGGGAATATCATCAATGCTAGAAGATAGAACCTCGTTGCTTCTAGCACTGAATATGTTCAGTAGTTGGCTCAGGAATGGCTCAAGAAAATTACCAAGCTCAGAGACCACTAAGGACTGTTCAGTATTATTATTCCTCCTCCTCCTCCTCCTCCTCCTCCTCCTCCTCCTCTCCACAAACCTCCCTCCCTTCTCACTCTGATGAAGTTCCCTAGTTGAGTCGGGAGACATCTGCAAGAAAACCCCCAAGGTTGCAGAGCACCCAGGACTCCTCCTTTCAACCCCGATTGCACAAATATTCTCCTTTATTGGTGTCTGTAGAGTCCTCCTCCTTGGGTGTATAACTTCTCCCAAATCTGTCTTGTTTTTGTGTGTGTGTGTCTGTGTTTTAGGGCATGAAAGTCTCCTGCACCCATTTCCAGTGTGCGGCTGGCGCCTTCACATACCTTCGGGACCACTTCCCCCATTCCTACAGCGTGGACATGAGTCACCAGATCCTGAACCTCAACATTAACCTCATGCTGGTAAGAAAGAGTCAGGATCGCGACTCCGATGCCCATCCTCCATCAGCTTTGCAGATGGGAATATAAAATTTCCTGCTGTTACTTTGAACCACCCAAGTCATTATGGCCATTCCTTCCTACGTTTCTTCCTCTGGCCGTTAAATGAGTGAGGGCTCCTGCCAGTGGTGAAATTCAATTTTTTTTTTACTACCGGTTGGGTGGGCGTGGCTTGGTGGGCATGGCAGGGGAAGGATACTGCAAAATCCCCATTCCCTCCCCACTCTGGGGCCAGCCAGAAGTGGCATTTGCCGGTTTTCCTAACTACTCAAAATTCCCACTACGGATTCTCCAGAACCTGTGAGAACCTGCTGGATTTCGAGGGCTTATCTGAATGGTTTCCTTGGCAGCCTCTTCCCCTCTTCCCCCAAGGCCATTCCCACAGTCCAGTGCAAATGATTTGGAAGGCCATAGGACACCAGAGCTTCTGTTTATCTCCCAGGGGCTTGGGAGGGGGGGGAGAAGGTGTGACCTGATGATCAGCAGCTCCTCAGATCTCAGGTCCGAATCAGGTGCACTCCCAACGCCGTGTCCTCCCTTTCTGTCAAGGGTCAAGCTCAGGAATGTCTCCTGGAGAAATCCATGCTGGACAACCGGAAGAGCTTCCTGGTGGCTAGGATCAGTGCCCAGGTGAGTCTCTGGGGAGCCTTGGAAGCCTCATCTCTCAGCCCTGAAAGTGGGGGGAAGGAACGACCCCCTGGGCTAATCTGGTTTGGTTTGGTTTAAATTTAGTTTAGTTTAGTTTTATTTGTTATTTTATACTTTATTATTTTATACTTTATTATATTTTTATTATTTTATATTTTATTATATATTTTATAATTTTTATTATTTTATATTTTATAATTTTATATTTTATTATGTTATTATTTATTGTTTTATTTATTTTATATAATTTCATTCTTTTATTTTTATTAAATTTTTATTTTATTCTATTTTATTGTTTATTTCTATTTCATTTCATTGTTGGTTTTTCTATTTTTTCTTATTTTTTATTCCATTTTTATTTTATTGTTTTGATTTGATTGATTTGATTTGATTTTATTACATTTATATGCCGCCCTTTTCCCCAAGGAGGACTCAGGGCGGCTCACAATTCAAATCAGGGGAGGGGGGGGTACAGACAAGAAATAAAAAAGACGGAACATAACAATACATAATTTAAAAAACACACAGCAGTCATACCATTCGAGGCGGTGGGCAACAGCTCTCCATTTTTTCTCCATTTTATTTTATTTTTTGTTTTCTTTCATTTTATTTTATCTTTATTTCATTTTTTATTTTACTTATTTTTTATTTTTTATTAATTTATTTCAATTTATTAATTTTTATAGTGTTTTTTCTTTTATTTCTTTGATTATATTTTTATTTTTTCTTATATGATTTTATTTATTTATTTATTGTTTTTTTACTTTACTTATATATATATATTCCATGTTTAGTACTGTAATTTTATACATAAGTCAAACAGGAGAACATGCCTAACTCCTCCTTCCTCTGGTTTTCCTTTCAACAACAACCCTGTGAGGTGGGTGGGATTGAAAAAGAAGGACTGGCCCAGAGTCACCCATCTGGCTTTCCTGCCTCAGGCGGGATTGGAATTCCCAGTCTCCTGGTGACTGGCTGGAAGTCCCTCTGCCGTCTTTCATGTTTGAAGCAGGATTTGAACTCTCTCCCAAGGTGGTGGATTACTACAAAGAGGCCTGCCGTGCTTTGGAGAACTCTGACACGGCCTCCCTGCTGGGAAAAATCCAGAAAGACTGGAAGAAACTTGTGCAGATGAAGATCTATTATTTTGCTGCTGTGGCCCACGTGAGTATTTAGTGTTTATACAACCCTCTTGCATCGAGACTCCCCATTGGCTGCATCTCCTCCGACCGCTTCGTACTTTTGCAACCTCTAAAGCAGGGTTTTCCCACCTCAGACGCGGGTGGACTTCAACTCCCAGAATTCAGTGTATTGGGGATGCACTTAAGATGTCTTTCTTCCTTTTTTCCTTCCCTTTTTCATCCTTCCTCCCTCCCCGTCTTTCCTTCCTCCTCCTCTTTTTTCTGCTTCCTTTTTTTCCTTTCTTCCCCCCTCTTTCCCTTCCTTTTTTTCTACTTCCTTTAACCCTCCCTCTTCTCTCTCTCTTCCTTCCCTTCTTCCTTTTTCCACCTCCCTCCCTCCCTGTTTTATCTCTTCCCTCCCTTTCCTCCTTCTCTTTTCCATCCTCCCTCGCTCCCTCCCCACAGTTACACATGGGAAAACAGGCAGAGGAGCAGCAGAAGTATGGTGAGCGGGTAAGTTGGCCAGACCCTTCCCCAAAATCTAATCCCTTGGGCTGGTGGATGGGGGGGGGGGTCTCCTGGCTTTGATTGACAGCTCCAGTGGGCGGGTCCTTCAACCCTCTCTGCCGTGAAACTTGTGGGGAACCGTCAATCATGGCTTTCTGACCAGTTACAAAATAGGGGTGAAATTCATTTAACCCATGTCTCGCTCAGCAACGGAAAATTGGGGCCCGATGGTGGTAAGTCGAGGACTTCCTGACCAGTTGGAAAAACATAGCGCCCAAGGCCACCGCCATGCGGGTGTTGGATCTTCTCTTTCCAGCAGGCCCCCTGAGCAGAGAGACACCCCCCCCAAAAAAAACCTGGTTTGAAAAAACAAACCTGGTTTGAAAAAACAAACCTGGTTTGGAAAAAAACCAGCTGATCGAATCCCTGATCTCTTTGCAGGTCACCTACTTCCAGAGCGCCTTGGATAAACTCAACGAAGCCATCCGATTGGCCAAGGTAAGGCTTCCTTCCTTCTTCCTTGCGCCCTCCCTCCCTTCTCCCCACTTTCCCCCTGGTGTGTATTTGTGTGTTTGGGTGTAATGTCAAAATTTGGGGTTTTTAAATTGAGCTGCTTCATTCTGAACGATCGGATGATCAATTTAATTATGAGGGAATAAATGGAGCTCCATGGGAGGATGGGGTTCTTTGGCCTCCCCCAGGAATCTCCTTGCGGTGTCTTTGCTGAGATTTCATGACCCAAGTAGGGATCAGCATCAGTCATTAGAACGGAGGAAGAGGAGGGGGAGGAGGAAAGATGACACAGGCCAGAAGGGAGAGGGGCTTGTGGAGAGGAGGAGAAAAAAGATTGTGGGGTGCTTGGGGCTCTCTAAACTTGCAGTGGTTTTCTTGCAATAGCAATAGCAGTTAGGCTTATATACCGCTTCATAGGGCTTTCAGCCCTCTCTAAGCTGTTTACGGAGTCAGCATATCGCCCCTCACATTCTCATTTCACCCACCTCGGAAGGATGGAAGGCTGAGTCAACCCTGAGCTGGTGAGATTTGAACAGCCGAACTGCAGAACTGCAGTCGCCTGAAGTAGCCTGCAGTGCTGCACTCTAACCACTGCGCCAACTCGGCTCTTGCAGATGTTTTAGTACCCAATTAGGTGACACCATCAGTGCTAAAGATGTTACCTAGCTGGGTAACAAAGCGTTGGCAGAGAGATAAATATCTTTGGATTTATAAATTTGCGGATATCTCTCAATTGATCTGTAATAAACGTCTAGGATAAATGTCTTTGGGTTTATCCGTGATGGAGAGCTCTGAATTGACCTATTGATGCATATCTTAGAATTTAACTTTGATGAATATGTAAATACATATGTGTTTGTGTATCTGTCTGTGTGTGCGCACACGCATACACACACACACACTACAATTGTAGAAATCAACCACTAAAGTTGTGTTAAGATCTCCAGCAGATAGGATGAGGTAGATGTATAAAGTTTTTATCCCTATCCATAAAATAAAATGCAGAATTTAAAACATTTCCAACCGTCCGTCTCTTGCAGGGCCAGCCCGAAACTGTTCAGGAGGCTCTGAGATTCACCATGGATGTCATCGGAGGGAAGTGAGTGGCTGCTGGGGGAGGAGGGGGTCACCCCATTTTTGTACTTCCCCCCCCATGCAACCCCCCTCCCTTCTAAGTACAGGTAGTGCTCGGCTTCGTTTAGTGACCGTTCAAAGTTACAACATCCCTGAAATAAGTGACTTTTGCATGTTTTCCTCACAACCCTTGCCACGTCCCAGTGGTTATGTGATTGAAATTCTGATGCTTGGGTAACTGACTCATATTTATGATGGTCACAGTATCCCGGGGGTCAGGATGAGCCCCTTTTGCAACCTTCTGAAGCCAGATTCACTGGTTCGTTTTTCAAAGGCAGTGATTCACTTAACAACGGTGGCAAGAAAGGGTGACCTCTTCTTCCTTCTTAGGTATAATTCATCCAAAAAAGATAACGACTTTATCTACCACGAGGCCGTCCCCGCGCTGGACACCTTGCAGTCTATTAAAGGTAGTGAGGGGTGGGTTGCTTTAAGAGGAGAGGACTTCAGCTCCCAGAATCCTTCTTTAAGATGGGTGGAATTCAGGGCTGGTTCGCAGGCTGACCCCTCCCCACTATTAACGGGGGTCTCACCACCGTCCAGGCCTTCCGCATAGCCCTTAAGACCTGGCTAGCCTGGGGACAAAGATAGCCGCCCCTCCCGAATGATGAATGAATGTTGCTCATTATTTTTACTTACGTATGTCTACGTCATTGTTTGTATTCCCCCTTTCCTGATTTTATGTGAGCCGCCCTGAGTCCCCTCAGGGAAAAGGGCGGCCTATAAATGTTATAGGCCTATAAATGTTAATAAATATCTAAATATCTAAATATATCTAAATATCTCGGGTGGGAGTGGGGGCTTATGGGTAATCCCTGTCATTGCCATTCCTTCCCGCCAGGGGCTTCGTTGGTGAAAGCGCTCCCTGTCAACCCCACCGATCCAGCTGTAACTGGCCCTGACATTTTCGCCAAACTGGTGCCAATGGCTGCCCACGAAGCCTCTTCGCTCTACAGGTAGGCAGGTGAAGCGGACCAGAGCGGAACCCCTTTCTATGGGGCAAGGCTGGGGGACCAAGACAGTTAACTCCTATCGGGGTCGGTTGTCTCCAAGGCCGTTGAGGTGATCACCAAAAGGTGGAATTAAGACATGGAAGCGAATCGGGAGCCCAATTGCAGTTTCCGCAAGAGCGGCGTTCTACGTACCAAGGGAAGAGAGTATTTATAGCTGGGGGTTGAACTGGGAGGGTCCTTGGTGCTCTCTGAACTTGTTGGTTTCCTTGTGGACGTCTCGTGACCCAGCTAGGGAATGTCATCAGTGCTAGAAGGGAATGGAGTTTGGAAGGGGGGGGGGATTGAGGAAGGGGAGGGGAAGAAGGAGATGGAGGAGGGGCAGGAGAAGATAGAAGGAGAGGAGTAGGAGGAAGGGAGGATGAGGAGAGAAGGGGAGAAAGGAGAGTAGAAAAAGGAGGAGGAGAGGAGAGAAGGAAAAGGGGAGGAGGAGGATGACGGGGTCCTTGGTGATCTGTGAGCTTGGGGCTTTTCTTGGAGACGTTTCATGACCCAACTAGGGAACATCATCAATGCTAGAAACCACCTTGTTTGACTGATGACGTTCCTAGTTGGATCATGAGATTTCTGCAACGAAACCACCCAGCTCAGAGACTGCCAAGGACCGGCTGGCGTTGAATGTACCACCCGAGAGATCTCCAGAAGTGTCCGCTGATCTGCATTCTTCATCAGCTTCTAGAAGCTTCTCAGGAGGACAGATGGACCACCTGGACGGGAGGTCCATCCTTGAGAAGCGCAGTAGAATCTTGGCTCAGCTCCGGGTTCTGATTTTGTCAGTGGAAGGTCTCAAGGAGGCCCGTCCTTGATGATGATGGAGAAGCTAAGTTGTCTTCTCCATCTGGAAAGATTGTCCACCTCAGGTTTTCCTCCTCCTCCTCTTAATTATTCTAATTCTTCTTCGTTATTTTTTTTAATTCATTCAATTCGTCTAATTCTTTTTTCATTAATTTGTTTAAATTCTTCTTTTTCTACTTTAAATACTTCTGATTATTTCTAATTCTTCGTTCTAATTCTTTTCATTAAATTCTTCTAATTCTTCATTATATTCCTCTAATTCTAATTCTTTTTCTTCCTCCTCCTCCTCCTGTCTAATTCATCTTTGTCGTCTTCTTCACACGGTTTCTGGTCCTCAGCGAGGAGAAAGCCAAGCTGTTGAGGGATGTCATGGCCAAGATCGACGCCAAGAACGAGATTCTCGAGTATGTATGTTTCCATCCCGGGTTGGGGTGGGATGGGGGATCACAAAGCCCATGATGCAGAGTGGGGAAGGAAGAGGAGGGATTCTTGTCTGAGGAGTCTTTTGTCCACTTAGTAACGGTTCAAAGTTACGACGGCACTGAAAAAAGGACCATTTTCCACACAGCGTCTTTGTATCACATCATCCAAATTCACACATTTGACGACCGACTTGTATTTATGATGGTTGCAGCATCCCGGGCTCAAGCCATCCCCTTTTGGTGACCTACCGACGAGGGAAGCCTCCGATTCAGTTAACAACCTTGATGTAGGTGGTCCTCGACGTTACGACCGTCCTGGAGGCCAACATTTCTGGGGCTGTGAGACATTGGTAAAAAGGAGTTTTGCTCCATTTTACGTGCTTTCTGGCTACCGTTGTTAAGTAGATCGCTGCGGTTGATAAGCGAGTTGCCCAGTTGTTAAGCAAATCTGGCTTCCCTGTGTGACCGTCGTAAATATGAATCGGGATCTTAAGCATCTAAATTTTGATGATCCAATGTCGTAAGTGTGAAAATGGTCATAAATTGCTTTTTTCCCTATGCCGTTGACACTTTGAGCAGTCACTAAATGCAAACTGTTGTAAGTCGGGGACCTCCCTCTGCTGATTTAACTGTGAGCAATTCACTTAACGACAGTGGCAAGAAAAGTCATAAAACGGGACAAAATTCTCTTAAGAATTGTCTTGGAAATTTGGGGGCTCGACAACCGTCATGTCGAATACTATCTATGTGTGTTGAGCAAACCCAACAAATTGGGTAAAGTATCCTGAGAACATTCGAGCGACTTCTGACGGGAGGGTGCATAGAGAGAGTTCTCATGTTATGATGGTTCACTTAGTGACGGTTTGAAATTACAATGGTCCAGAAGGGAGAAGGGCCGTATTTCGCCCTTATATCTGTTCTGGTGTCCCCACCTTCCCGTGATCCAAACTCCTGATGCTTGGTAGCGGCTCGCAGTTACAACGATTCAAGTCGGGGGGGAGAGAGCCTGATTCATTTAACGACTGTCATAACTAAAATTTCATGAGCACAGAGAGTTGGTTAAGCACGGAGAGAGAGAGAGAGAGAGAGAGAGAGAGAGAGAGAGAGAGAGAGAGATGCTGTTGTCAAGGGGTGAAAGTTGCTTCTCACCAACATCTCACTTAGCGATGGAACGGCGGTCATAAGTCGAGGAAGGCCCACCCAAAATGTCCTAAACTGAGTTTCGTCCCGTGGCAGGCAGTTCATGGACTCCCTGCAGCTGGACCCTGAGACGGTGGACAATTTGGAGGTGTACGACCACATCCCGCCCGTCTTGATGGAGAAATGCGCGGCACTCAGCGTACGCCCAGAGACCGTGAAAAACCTGGTCCAATCTATGCAAGGTAAGGGGTCCCAAAGGACGATTCCTGCCATGGGGTGAGGAGGGGGATTTCGGTTTGCCTTCCCACCTCCTCTTCCCCAAAAGGGGGAGCTCAATTGGTGGGTTCGTTGTCTTCTCTGGCCTAGTGGGCTCTTCTGGGCCTGACATAGGTGGGGGCGAGGAAAAGAAATAAGCTTAGAGAAAACTGAGGACTAGCTGATAGGGCATTTGGACCCTTCCATTAATCCTTCCTTCCTTTTTCTTTCTTTCCTTCCTTCCTCCTCTCCTTTTTCTCTTTTCTTTCTTTTTCTTTCTTTCTCTTTACTCTCCCTTTTTCTTTTTTCTTTTTCTTTCATTCTTCCTTTCTTTTTTCTTCTTTCCCTTTTTTGTTTTTCTATTTTTCTTTATCTTTTACCTATCTTTTTCTCTATCTTTTTTCACTTTTTCTTTTACTTGTCTTTTTTCTTCGTTTCTTTTTCCATTTCCTTTCATCTTTGTTTCTCCTTTCTCTTTTCTCTCGTTTCTTCTTTCTCCTCTTTCATTCATTCTTTTCTTTCTTTCTTCCTCCCTCCCACCCCTTCTCCTTCTCTATTACTTTTCCACCATCCTTCCCCTATCCCTCTTTTTTTCCCTCCTTCCCTTCCTCCATTCCCCTCCCCTCCTCCTCCTCTCCTCTCGCCCTCCCGTAGTCCTCTCCGGCGTCTTCACTGATGTGGAAGCCTCCCTGAAGGATATCAAGGACCTGCTGGAGGAAGACGAGAGCGAGGAGCAGAAGCTTCGGGAGACCCTGGGCAAGGCCCATTCATCTCCCCCAGACTCCGCGGTCCCCTCTACTGGTGGGGTGGCCGAAGTGTCCAAGGAGTGGGCCAAATACCTGGAGGTCCACCAGAAGGCCAGCTTCACCAATACCGAGCTCCACAAAGCCATGAACCTCCACATCACCAACCTCCGGCTCCTCAGCGGGCCCTTGGAGGGAGTCAAGGCCACCCTGCCTTCCCCCAGCCTCTCAGAGGGTAAGGATCCAGCCCCCTCCTTCCTCCGTTACGATTCTGCCCCCCTCCCAAGTGGTTCTTCCTCCCAGATGGACCCCAAAGGGCCCTGTGAGTAAAATTTGATATGGGTACCTTGAAGGTTTAAAGTTAAGGGTTAGGATTAGGGTTCAGGATTAAGGATTAGGGTGAGGGTTAAAGATTGTTAGGATTAGGGTGGTGAGGGTTGAGATTTGAGAATTAGGATTAGAATTAAGGGTGCAGGTTAGAGGTTAATGGTAAGGGACTAAGGTTAAAGATTAGGAGCTAGGATTAAGGATTACGGTGAGGGTTAAGGATTAAGGATTGTTACGATTAGGGTTAAGGGTGGTGAGGGTTGAGATTTAAGGATTAGGATTAGAATTAAGGGTAAGGGTTAGAGGTTAAGGGTAAAGGACTAAGGTTAAGGGTTAGGAGCTAGGATTAGGGGTGAGGGTGAGGGTTAAGGATTAAGGATTGTTAGGGTTAAGGGTGAGGGATTAGAGTTGAGGATTAGGAATGAGGGGTAGAGTGGAGTGAGGGTTAGGGTTAAGCATTAAGGATTAGAATTAGAGTTGAAGATTAGGGATGGGGATTTTAAGGTTAAGAGATTGGATTGGAGTGGGATTTAGCCTTAAGGATTAAGGTTTAAGGTAGGTTAGATGGTGAGGGTTAAGGATTAAGGGTTAGGTAAGATCACAGGACTTTCGTCATAAATGTGAAAATGGGCCATTGGTTCCTTTTTTTCTCTGTCGTCGTCCCTTGGGCCCGTCACTAAGTGAAAAGTCATACATCGAGGAGCACCCGTCCTCAGTTTCCCAAAAATGAAATTTGCTTTTTTGGCTTTGCTGTTGGAGTGTGCACGAATCGACAGCTTCCTGCTTCGTCTTTCCAATTCAGGGGTTTTCCCCTGGTTCTTTTTATTTTTGTGGGGGAGAGAAACAGGGTGCAATTTTTGGAAGGAGGTGTTGACATCACTTTTACCCCCACACACACACACACACCCCTGACTGAGGTCTCCCCTGCAGATGACCAGCAAGCCATCCAGAATGTCAAGCGTTTACTGGCCAAAGTGCAAGAAATGAGAGACCAGCGGGTCTCCCTGGAGCACCAGCTCCGCGAGATGATCCAGAAGGACGACCTCACCACCTCTCTGGTGACCACCAACCAGTCCGAGATGAAGGTGAGAAGCCGGGATGTAACCGTGGCTTAGGATGGGCCCAAATGGAAGGTCCTCGTGCGGCGGAGGGAGGGTCAGAGAGGGACGAGGAAATCCTTGCTGGATTCTGTAGCAGGATTCTTCCCGTTGGTCACATTTAAGAGAGGGGAGGACTCCAACTCCCAGAATCCCCCATCCAGCTTGCCTCCCTCTTGTTCCAGAAGCTCTTTGCGGAGCAGCTGAAGAAGTACGACCAGATCAAAGTCTACTTGGAGCAGAACCTGGCTGCCCAGGAGAACATCCTCAAAGCTCTGACGGAGGCCAACGTCAAGTATGCCGCCGTCCGGAAGATCCTGGCAGAGGTGGAGCACAAGTGAGTTTGACCGAATCGGGCAGGATGAGGCGTTGCTTTGGCTGAGGGCAGTGAGCATGAGTGGTTAGGGAGAACCCTCTCAACTGTTTTCTGGGAGGTAGGAGGACGTCAACCTGTCCACTTAAGATCTGTCCTGCATGGACATCTCGTTGTGCCGTTCTTGGTCCTCTCTGAGCTTTATAGTTTTTTTTGCAGACGTCTCACAGCCCATCTAGGAAACAAAATCAGTGTGAGAAGAGAGGGGGGTTTGTGGAGTGGAGGAGAACGAGGGGGAATAGGAAGAAAGAGACTGAGAGGGGTCCTGGGTGCTCTCTGAGCTTGGTGGTTCTGTTGCAGATGTTTCATGACCCAGCTAGGTAACATTATCAGTGCTAGAAAGGGTGTACAGAGAGGAGGAGGAGGAGCGTTAGGTTTTCTCGCAGATACAATTTTTGACTTACAACAGTTCACTTAGTGGCCATTCGAAGTTACAACGGCATTTAAAAAAGGGACTAAGGGCCGTTTTTCACCCTTACGACTTTCCTGGGATCAAAATCTAGGCACTTGGCAAGCAACTCATCTTTACGACGGTTGCAGAGTCACCTTGTCCCACAATCCCCTCTGGGCGACCTTCCGATGAGCAAAGTCCAAGGGGAAAGCTCAGTTTCACTTAACAGTGTGGTGACTCGCTAAACGACTGCAGCGATTCGCTTAAGAACGGTGGCCGGGATGAGGCTTGCCAATGAGAAATTCTGGGCTCAGTTGGAGTCGTATGTCGAGGACAATGTTGTAATCCTGAGCAGGTCTGTTGTTAACATTGAACGGTTGTGAAAGGGACTGGCCGTAAATTGAGGACTCTGTTTTCATCTGCCGGAGGGAAAAATTGTTTTGGTCCTCTCATCCCTCTTTTTTTCACTCCTCCGTTCCTTCACTCCGTGCAGGTGGAACACCACCCTCCAGACCTTGGTGGCTTCATATGAAGCCTACGAAGACTTGATGAAGAAGTCTCAAGAAGGGAAAGAATTTTACGCCGACTTGGAGGGCAAAGTGGCCAAACTCCTGGAAAAAACGCAGACCGCCTGCAAAATGGCTGAAACGGCCCGACAGCAGATCGTGGAGAAGTAAGCGACTCCTTATGCAAGCGTGCCTTTCAAACAGTGTTTCTGGCTGGGGGATTCTGGGAGTTGAAGTCCAGGCATCTTATAAAGCATTTCCAGAATTGTATGTGGGTTCCATGATTTATTCGGTTCTACCACAAAACCGCGGTAGACTAAAGCGCGCTCGACGAAAGCGCGTACGTGACGTCATCACAGCGCGACGAAAACATCGCGCTGTGAGCGGTAAATTTAAAATTAAAGCGAAAACCTTACCCTAACCCCCCCAAACCTAACCCTAAACCTAACGCTAAACCTAACCCTTAACCTAACACTAAACCTAACGCTAAACCTAACGCTAACCCTTAACCTAACGCTAAACCTAACCCTAATGCTTAACGTAACCCTAAACCTAACCCTAACCCTTAACCTAACCCTAACCCTTACCTTTATGTGAATCGGCTTGCTTTAATTTTATTTTTATTTTAATTTAATTTATTTTTAATTTTTTTCATCGCGCTGCTGATGATGTCAGGTACGCTCTTTCGTCGACCGCGCTTTAGTCGACCGCGGTTTTGACGGGTCACGGATTTATTCAAATTCTCTCTTGCCGTGGCCAATAATACTAAAATGAAATAATAATAAACTTGGCCACCAGTACTAAAAGTTACAGAATTAAACAATTGATAGTGTTAGGTAAGCTCCCCGTTGGGAGAGCGAGTACGTTCAGAGAAGCGTTGTGAGAGTTGTGTTGGAGAACACACAAACCAGCATACAGAGACACTGCAGTTGAAATAGGCTTTTGCTTTCATGGAAACAGAGGTATCAGAGTCCATCAATCAGTCCAAGTCATACACGGATAAGACAGTCAGTCATCAATGTCTTTCAGTTAAGGGATAATCCAAATAATATAGTCCAGTATCATATACTCAGTTCGGCATGCAAAGTTTGCTAGCAGTTGCAAAACTTACAATAGCTCACGGCACTTTCTTTTTTATTATTATTATTTTTTATTTCCACAAATTTTATTTTCATTTTCATTTTCATACACTCATATGTACACTGTACATAGCCAACACCATACAGCATTAAACAATAATTGTATCAATTCCTCTTGTCAACAATGCTCCAGAAAATAGAAACCCAATATAACTCTTCCGCTCTCCATACACCTCTTTCTTCCACCACCCTCCAACTTTCTATCTTCCCTCCATCATCCCCCTCTACCCTACTTGTATTTGTATTTTATTATTTGTATGCCACCCTTCTCTGGGAGGACTCAGGGCGGCGAACAATTCAAGGGGGGAAAAAGGGGGAACATAAAAGACAAAATACAGATAATAAAAGTAGACAACAGTTGCACAACCATACATGTCGAGAGGGGAGGGAACTCATCACCCCCAGGCCTGCCGGCAAAGCCAGGTTTTGACGGCTTTTCGGAAGTCCTGGAGAGAGGTGAGTGTCCGAATCCCTGTGGGGAGTTCATTCCAGAGGGCCGGAGCTGCCACAGAGAAGGCCCTCCCCCGGGTAATAGCCAGGTGGCATTGGCTGGTAGATGGCACCCGGAGGAGGCCAACCCTGTGAGATCTAATGGGTCTGTGGGAGGTAATTGGCAGCAGGCGGTCTCTCAAGTACTTCCCCTCCCCCACTGCCACTCCTCTCTCCACATCCACTCCCCCCCCTTCCTTCTCACCTTTCCCTCCCACCCTCTCTCCCATCCCTCTCTGCCCATCTTTCTTCTTTCCTCTCCTCTCCTTGGTGTATTTCCGCTACATATCAATATACTTGGCCTATCCTATTTTTAAAGAAAAATTAAAAAAGAACAGTATACATGTGAAGTCACATTACATTGAGATCTAACACATCTTGTCTAACCTAATATATATCTGTCCCGACCCCCCTTCCCCCGACCCCCCACATCCTTCCCCCCCCCCCGACTTCCCAGAACCCGTACACGGTATAGATTTTTAACAAACACAGTCTAAAATATATTGAGAAGAAAAGAATAAGAAATTAATAACATCTCTACATTGAGCTTAGCTCCTTCTTGCTAAGCTAGCTTTAAACAATTTAAATCATTCCTGATCTTAAGCATAGGCTATCTGGAGTTTCTTAGTCCCATATTTATTTTGTATATAATCAATCTATTTTTTCCAGTCTTGTTTATATCTCTCATTTGAGTGATCTTTAAGATATGCAGATATTTTAGCCATCTCGGCTAAGTTTGTGACTTTCAATGTCCATTCTTGAGTTGTAGGCAAGTCTTCCTTCTTCCAGTATTGCGCCACCAACAGTCTTGCTCTCACGGCACTTTCTAACAGCCAACTTCCAAAACACTCAGATCAGATCAGCCCAGCATCTAACAGAAACTTAACAGTCATTCTGGCTCCCTCTTATGGCCAATTGAGGAAACAGCAACCAATCACATTTTACAGTATGATTTAAAGAAACAGATACAGCATTGTTACATGATTTATATATTGCCAGCCCAACCGTTAGATATTCCTAACAGATACAATATTGAATTGTCCTGTGACAAGTTATCCTGCAGTCAGTTGGCTGTGCCAAGTTGTCCTAGTCCTATCCAAAAACACCCCTGCGTGGTCTTTCACCTCTAACTCTCTCAGTGATTTTCCCTACCAAACCTTCGTGCTCAGCCTCACCGCTTCCATCTCTGTTCTTCTTCCAACAGGGAGATGAAGAAGAAGGCTCCCTCACGGCCCACCACCTCGAAACCCGTCCTCCAAAAGAAGGCTTCGGAGGCAGAGTTGGCCTGCGAGCCACTGGGCCTGGCCTCCATCTCGCTGGCCGACCTGCCTGAGGAGCTGCGTAGCCTCCCGCCGGAAGTCCTGGCCGCTCACCTGGCGCAACTCCCCGCTGATGCTCTGGCCGCGCTACGTAGTGAGCCGCCTTTGCCCACCGCAGGGATCAGGAATCCTGTGGGTGAAGCCTTTGCGGGGGTCCTCCCGCTCAGGCCACCCTTTGACCCGGGCCAGTTCCCAGTAACCGGCCCCCCTCCTCGACCATACCAGCCAGCCAGGATGTCCACTGCCTCTGGACAAGCTCCTTTCCCTGTACTAGCTCCCCGCAGCTCTACAGCGTCTCCTTTGCCGAATTCACAGGTCTACCCACCGGGGGTTGCCACTGGTCGAGTCCCGGCCCACGTCCCACATCAGCCGGTGTATCCAGGTCCACCTCTGCCGCCTTCGAGGACATCCCCACAACACGTACCAATGTCTCGTCCTCCCCCAGGGTCGGTTTACGGGGTCGGACCGATGGCGCCATCTAGTGGGGTGCTGCCGGCTGGCCCACCCACCCCTCTAGCCATGAGACCGCCAATCCCGGTGTCTGGCCACTTTGTGGCTCCTCATTTCCCACCGCACACGCAGGGTGTACGGCCCGCCACTACCACAGTGGACAGCCTGCAAGCCCCCATCTCCAGTTGCACGGCTCCACAGGGGATGTCCGGCTCCCTCCCCCAGTGGGCAGGACCTCCTTCTCAAGGGGGCTTTGTGGGAGGGCCCCCAGGGTCTGCCCCTTACCCTTTTGCCTATGTGCCAGCAGGTACGGCTCCCTTCCGGCCTCCTTTCTCAGGCCCTCAGGCCCAACCTGGCTTCCCATCGCAGGGACCAATCCATCCACCCTCCGATCGCCCTGCTTGCTTGCAAACGATGTCCAACATGCTACCCTCACAGCAGCAGCAGCCAATGCCCCACTTCCTGCCCCAGACCCAGCAGCCACAGCCAGCCTTTCCACAACCGTACCCATCTCAGCCTTCAGGCCGACCGGGGCTCCCGAATCCGGTCGCCACACATCCCGCTAGCCAAGGACAGCTCCCACATCAGCTGGGGCCTCAACATTATCAGCTGCCACCGCGAGACCCACTGCCGCCCCATTCAGGGAACCTCGCCTTCTCTGCCCCGGCCCCAAGAAGCATGATGGGCCCCGTCCAGCAGGTCCCCCTTCACCGTCACGGTGCTGCAGCACCCCTGGCGTTTACTCCAACGTCGGGCCAGATCCCGGGAGTCCCTGTAGGGTTGGCCGGCCCTCAACCACCGCCTCCAGTTAGCCATCCTCCCCTCCAACACGTTCCTCCTGCCCCGAGTTCTGTCGGAGGGGCTGTTCCCCCACCGGCTGCCTCTCCTCGCCCTTCCATGACCCTCCCACCCCCCTGCCTCTTGCCCTCCCAAATGCCCCCCTCCTCGCTGACTCCCGGACCCCAGTCCTTGCCCCACGCGGCCTCCGAGGTCCCCTTCCAGCGCCCAAGCTCCTCGACTGATGACCTGCTCTCCTCCAGCCCCGAGAGCCAGCATGGGGGTCCCAAGGCCCCCGTCGGGCAGCCCCTCCTTCAACCCACCAAGGCCGATGCCAAGGACGGCTTGAAGCCCAAAGCCGTCCAGCTGATCGAGAACGACCCGTACGAGAAACCGGAGCGTCTTTGGCGCCTCCTGTCCGAGCTAGAACGTTTCCAACAAGGGGTATCCCGGTTGGAGAAGACCCCCGCGCCAGGCACGGTCAGCGAGCTAGACAATATCTGGAAAGAGCTTCAGGACACCCAGGAGAAGGATGCGCGGCAGCTGTCAATCGCCATCGCGCGTTGTTACACCATGAAGAACCGACACCAGGACATCATGCCGTACGACCGGAACCGAGTGATCCTTCAGTCGGGCAAGGATGATTACATTAATGCCAGCCGTATTGAGGATCTCTCCTGCTACTGCCCCACCATTATCGCCACGCAGGCCCCGCTCGTGGGCACCGCCTCGGACTTCTGGCTGATGATCTACGAGCAGAAAGTCTCCCTTGTGGTCATGCTGGTCTCGGAGCAGGAGATGGAGAAGGTGGGTTGGTTGCTGACGGCCGTGGCTTTGGTCGGAAGCCTCCAGGCCTCTTGGCAGTCTGCTGACCCAGACGACGTTCTGGCAGCACACGGAGATGGGTCGATGATCCAACGGACCCTCTCTGAGCTTTGGATGTTCCCAACCAGCTGCCCGGGGCAGCGATTTGGAGAGATGCGTGGCATGTAAATGTAATAAAAATCAATAATACATTCCTAAATTGGATGCAGTGGAGAGGGTGCAGAAGAGGGTGACTTCAGAAGTGGGGTGCCCTCTTCTGCTTTGGGGGCAGAGAAGGGTCAGGCGCTGCCTTTGACAGGAGACAGGATGGGTGGGGGATACTCTCACCCCCATCCCCTTCTCTACTTCTTCCCCTTTTCCATCCTCTTTCCCTTCTCTTTGTCCTTGTCCTCCTCTCCGCAAACTCTACTCCCTTCTAGCCCTGATGCCGTTACCCAATTGGGTCATGGAACGTCTGCAAGAAAACAACCCAAGTTCACAGCTCACCAAGGATTCCCTCAGTTCTCTTCTGAAACCCCACTCCTCAAATAGCACTGACGACGTTCCGTAGTTCGGTCATGGAATGTCTGCAGGAAAACCAGCAAGCTCAGAGACCACCAAAGTCCCCCACAGTCATTCTCCTCTGAAAACTCCACTCCCTTCTAGCCCTGATGATGTTACCCAGTTGGGTCATGAAACAGCTGCAAAGAAACTACCAAACCTAGCACCAAGAATTGTGCAATCCTCCTTTTCCTCCTCTTTCTCCTAGCACTGATAATGTTACCTAGTTGGGTCATGAAACGTCTGCAAAAAAAAAGCAGCCAAGCTGAAAGAGCACAAATAAATTGTCCGTAACTGGCTTTTCCCATTCTGCTTGTTCAAATCAGAACTCTAACATCCATCCTCCTCAGCTCTCTTGGATGGGGTTGGCAGGATGAGAAGCCACCCTCTTCCACACCTCTGAGTTCTGAGCTCAGCCCCAGCCAGAAGAACAACGGCTGATGGAGCTTGGAGTCTTGTTCTGAACAAGCAGAAATCTCCCCTGGGACCCCATCTTTGGAGGGGAGTCTCGATATCATCTCCCCCCTTAATTTTTTTTCTCTCCATCTTGGCTCGGCAGCAAAAAGTGGTACGATACTTCCCGACGGAGCGAGGCCAGCCCATGGTCCATGGCCCCATCACCCTGGTCCTCACCAGCCTGAAGGCCACCCCTACCCACCTGGAGAGGATGATCACGCTGCAGTTCTGTGATCAGAGTCTCAAACGGACTGTCATCCACCTTCAGTTTTCCTCTTGGCCAGAGCTGTATGTAACCCTGTGGGCCAGTGGGAAGGGGAGGAGCCACCCAGAGTGGAGTGGTGGGTGGGCCAGCCTGGTTTGGGGGCAAGAGATGGGTGAGAAGTTTTCTGGGCTTCAGAGACTGGTTTCATCGAAACTGCTGGATCAACTGATCAATGGACAGCAGGCAGAATGAATGAATGAATAAAAATGGGGAAAAAATGAATGAATAAAATGCATATGTATTCCATAAATCAATGGGGGAAGGGGGAACCCCATCTCAATGAAGTAATGAAAAAAAATGTACAAATGGAACGAATGAAAGAAAACCCCCATGTAAATTTAATAAATGAACAAATGAATGGAAAAGGGTCTATAAATGTAACAAGTGAATGGAAAAAAGCACATGACTGAATGAATAAAGTATAAATTGAATGAATGAAAGACAAAAAAATCCGCATGAATTTAATGAATGAATGAGTAAAAAGGGCATATAAAAATATAACATAAAAAAACATGAAAAATGAAAAAAGCATATAAATTTAATGTGTGAATGAAGGAAAAGCTCCATACAAATTTAATGAAAATTAAAAGATGCATATGTTTAATGAGAGAATGAATGAAAAGATGCATACAAATTTAATGAGAATGAATAAAAAGATGCATATAAATTTAATACATAAAACCACCTGAAAAATGAAAACGGCGAATAAAAATGAGCAAAGGAATGAAAGAAAATACCATATATAAGAAAGAAATACATAAAAAAATTAAGATAAATTTAATTTGATTGAAAAGGAAACCTAGGGTATAAACTTTACTATTGAATGAAAAAAAAAACATGTATGAATGAGTGAATGGAAAAATGCATGTAAATTAAATGAAGGAATTAAAAAGGTGCATAAATTTAATGAATAAATAATCCACATGTAAACTGAAATGGATAAATGAAAAGTGCATAAATTGGGTGAATGAAAGAAAAATACATATATAAACAATACACGATGGCATGAAAGAAGGAATAAACAACATACAAATGAATGAATGAAGCAATGAATATATAAATTGAATGAATAATTGAATATCTCACCTATTAAGTTTATCTGTGGTATTTTAATTTCATTCACTCAATTTTTATGTTTTTCATTCACCCCTTGAACTCTTGCTGAAGGGGCCTGCCGGACAGCAAAGGAAACCTACTTCGGTTCATCCAGGACGTCCACAGCCATTACCTACATCAGCGCCCCCTCCACACCCCCATTGTGGTCCACTGCAGGTAATACAGGGGAGTGGGCCGCGTGAGGAATGCCCCAGAGCTTTGGGGTATCCAGGAAGGAGCCCACTGCTAATCTTGCCCCTGTCATCCTGGGTCTTTTGGGAGGGCATATGATAGTTAACCGCAGCCAACAGTCAATTTGCTTCGGCCAACTCTACACCAGACAACGACACTGGACAAGGGTTACACTAATATGAAAGAAATGGTGGGATAGAATTGTTACGAAGAAAGGATTCAAAAGGAGGGACAGAGTGAAATGGGAATGACCGAAATGAAAATACTTTTCAAAATCATGAGTTGGCTGTGGTGAGTTGATTTTGGCATCCCGCCACAAATGGACCATGCAGAGTTCTCCCCGCAGTGAGTTGGCTGCGTCGAATTGTTGGGGTGAGTTGTCGCGCAGCTAGTTCTCCCATGGCGAGTTGACTTTGGCACCCCGCAACAAGTTGATTGTGGCGAGTTATCCCGCAGTCGAGTTGGTCAAAGCGAGTTGTCCCGCAATGACTTGGCCGCGGCAAGTTGTCCCACGGCAAGTTGGCTGTGCTAAGTTGTCAGTCAGCGAGCTGAGTTTGCCATCCCGCAACAAGTTGCCCACGGAGAGTTGTCCCGCAGTGAGTTGATTGCGGCCAGCGGTTCCACCGCAAGTTGGCTTCGATGAACTGTCAGGCGCCAAGTGTCACACGGTTATTTTTGACTGGCACGTTGTCCCCATGCGAGTTGTCCTGCGGGGAATTGACTTTGTCATCCTGCAACGAGTTGATGATGGCGAGTTCTCCCTCAGGGAGTTGGCAGTGGTGAATGGTCACATGGTGAGTTGACGGTAGCGTCGCTGCAGCGAGTTGGCTGTCAGGCCCGGAGGCCATCTTTTCTCTAGGGCTGCCACACTTAGTGCTGTGGGAAACTGGGTGCAGGGATACCTAGCCATAGCAACATTCTTTTCTCTGAGAGTCAAGGGCATCCTGCCCTGCACCCGGAGTGGCGTGACTGGGAAGCTTCTCCAGTTGGGACGGTGCATTGATTGGGCCGTGTGATGGACATGTGGGGGCAGGGGAAAGGGCTTGGACTTCCTCTTGGGTGGGGAAAACCTGGAAGCTTTCAGATTTTCCCAGATATGCCAATATGACACCTCTAATAAAATGGAACTTTGAGGAATTTCTAGCCTCGGAGTCTTCTTTCTTTGGGGGTGTTCCTTGGAACCCTGACATTGGCCGTAGTGAGTTGTCCGTAGTGAGTTTTCCGTAGTGAGTTGTCCGTAGTGAGTAGTGGCCGCAGAGAGGCTGGTTGGCCACCAGGAGGAGCCTGAGCCTTGGACCAGTGGGGAGGAGACAAGGGAGTGTGATCCTGAAGTCATGCATTGGAGCAGTGGGGAGGAGCCAAGGGAGTTGTTCCTGGATGCCCGGCAACGAAGAGCTAATAGGCGTAAGGAGCAGTTACGCAGTTACAGAAAATAATTGCACTCAGCTGGTGGCAATTAGGCTCCTCTCAAGACTATAAAAGGAATGATTGTGCACACGCCCCTTTGCAGGAGTCAACGTATTCACTAAAGTTGGAGAACTTTTGTGGCTAGTTTAGCAGGCTGGATTGCTGCCAACATCTTGTCTATGTGTTAATAAATCCTTGCAGTATCTTTGTCTCGGCGTTCTTTGGTGTAGGACAATGGGGGGGTGTCAGGATAGGTTCCCATCCCAGAATGCAGCCTTTGCATAAATCCCCCACCCCCACCCCACGGGTTTAGCAGATTGTTCAGCACCGTTGGAGAATGGATGCGCGAGATTTTTCTGAACTGATCTTCGGTCTCCTTCCTGGCAGCTCCGGCGTGGGCCGCACAGGCGCCTTCTGCCTCCTCTACGCTGCCATGCAGGAGGTGGAAGCCGGCAACAGCATCCCGGATTTGGTTCAGCTGGTGAAGCGCATCCGTCAGCAGAGGAAACACATGCTGCAGGAGAAGGTACGGAGTTGGGCGGACCCGGCTCCAGGATAGCGGAGATGGCCAGCGCTGGGGATCTTGATGGACAGCTTCTCTTGCAGGTCCACCTCAGGTTTTGCTACGAGGCGGTGCTGAAACACGCCGTGCAGGTGTTGCAGAGACACGGCGTGATGGCTGCGCCTTCTGCCAGCAAACCGGCCAGCAGCGGCACCCAAAAGGTGAGAAGGGGAGGGGTTGCCTAATGGTTGGAGCGAGGGGAGGATTTGGGAGTAGGGGGAGGCAGCCCCTTGAACCCCTGCAGATGCTTCGGGGGTGGTGGGGAGGCTGAAGGACCCGGGAGAAACAAGCTCTTATTTAAGCCACGTGTGTCCTGAATTCCTGGGTGGGGAATCCTGGGAGTTGAAGTCCACAGATCTTTAAAAGGACCAAGATTGGAACCCCATCATTCCCGGTTTAGTTGCTGACCTTTGCACTCCAGGCAATCCTCAATGTACGGCTGCAACTGTGCCCCCAAATTTATGTTGCTAAACAACACTTTGTTAAGGGAGTTGTGTCCCGTTTTATGCCTTTTTCTCACCATGGAGGTTAAGCGAATCACGGAAGTCCTTAAATAGGTAACCTGGTTGTTAAGTGGATGTGGCTTCTCCATTGACTTTGATGGTTAGAAGGTCACCAAAGGGGAATCGAATGACCTCAGGGAAATGAAAGCCAGTTGTCCAGCATCCAAACGTCGAGATGCTACAGTGTGAAAACTGGTCATGTCCGTTTTCACTGCTGCTGTAACTTTGAACGGTCACTAAGTGAACTAGTGTAAAGTCGAGGACTATGTACTCTGTTCAGCCTCCCACTCTCTCCTTCCAGGTGTATCTCCAGCAGGACCCCCAAGATCTGGTCTTGGGGGGTGACGTCCCCATCAGCTCCATCCAAGCCACCATTGCCAAACTCAGTATCCGGCCTCTCCCGGGCGGCGCCGAGCCTCCCCCCAATGGCCGAGGGTTGGAGGTGGGACCCTCTCTGCCTCCCTTTGATGCCGCACTCCTGCCGGCATCATCTGCTGCTACTCCGCGAAACTTTCCCGAGCCGGGCTGTGTGGAGAGCACTCCGGGGTTTTCTCCGCCGGTCACACCTGCTCCGGCGTTGCCCGAGACAATGGCGGCTTCGACCGTCGAGAAGAGCAGCTCCATGGAAGAAGAGAGAAGTGAGGAGAAGGTGGAGAGTGTTCCGAGGGTAGAGCCATTGGCGCCTACGCAGGCCCTCCCTACCTCCTCCTCCTCCTCTTCCTCCTTGGAGCTCCTGGCTTCGCTCACCCCGGAGGCCTTTACCATGGACAGCTCACTTAAGGGCCGACACAAAGTGAGCAAGCAGAGTTTCCTCCAGCCACAAAACGGGGAGGGTCTGCGAGGAGCCCTTCCCAGTGATGACCCTCTCAGCAAGCTGGATCCCCTCTGGACCCTCAACAAAACCTGAGCGGATGCAACAGTGGCCCCCTCTCCATCCTCCTCGACCTAACTTCCTCGTTTCTGGTGGAGTTCCAGCAAGACGGCGGTATCTCGGTCAGAGACCGGCCATCCCAGGTACGCCATGCTGCCTCTGGAACACTCTTGCCGTGCTTATGGGTTGTTGAAGACCCAGCAACACGGTGATTCCGGACACTCGGAACGGTTACTGGTTGCCTTTTCATCCCGCCTCCTTTCAGCCCCAACCAGGGCCATCGATCGAGACCGGGCGCTTGTTACGGTTCGCCTTGATGGCAGGGCACTTGAGCCAAGAGCAAAGCTGTGACGCCAGCCGGCTTCCTTACGCCCGCTCAAAGCTTTAGGGGCTGATGGGAGGGGGGAGCACGGACGGTTCAGCGGTTCAATACGCACACTCACCCCACGGCCGTACTCTCACGTTAGTCTCCTGTTCTATGGCGGGTAAACTTGGGACAAGCCACTAAAGGCTGGGGTCTCCTACACTACCAGTTTCTCATTCCTTCCCCCTCCCCCCCTAACAGTTGGTAGGACTTGAGATGATCCAGTTGATCCTGCCAAATTGGGGAGGAGGGAAGCAGGGATCCCCAGTTAAATGCGAAAGCCTTGGTTGACTCTCGGTGGAATCTGGCATTTTGTTTCCTCCCCCGGTTTCCTTATATGGCCAGATACGGTTTCCCAAAGGTTGTTTTTCTGTTGCGTACCCCCCACCCACCCTTGAAATGCCCAGGCCCCTGATTCAGGGCCCTGGGAGTCCCCTGCTGTTTGGGCCACCCTCCGTCCAATGATGCTGAATATTGAGCCACATGGGCTATGGAACCTGCTTTAACAGCTATCGAAAAATGGGTGCAGACGGTGTGACCCCCAAAGCAGGCGTCCCACACTCCAAGGAATGGGGGACAGCGGGACAACTAAAACGAGCTCTCTCTCCCTCAAGACAGAAAAGCATGGGGAAGAGACTGGCTGCTTTCTGCCCCAAAGAACATTGATAATGTTGCAGGTTCCACCAACCATTGCTTTGCCTTGACCATTCTTGGAAAATATTTATAATTTTTCTTTTCTTCTTTCTTCTGTACAAATGTTAATATCGGCTTCTGATTTTAAAACTTTCAGTGTAACTTAAGAACCAAACTTTTTCAGTTCTTTGCTACGAAAGCAAATAAAGGGGGCGTTGGAGATGGTATCGCTGTCAGATTGTTTTTCCTTCTCCCTTAATTTAACATTTAACTAATTAAATTTATTGACCTCCTATCTTATCCACAGGGGCTTAAAAAATACTACAGCCTGTGTCTGTCTGTCTGTCCATCATCTATGATATTCCTGCCACCCTTCTTTACCTGTATCTATCCATCGATCCTATCATCTATATCATGATCTCCCTATCTCTATCTTCACCCATATCTATCATCTTCCTATCTCACTATGTCTATCCATATCTGTCTGTACACCTGGCTCTATCATCTATCATCTCCCTCTGTCTATATCAATTCATCCATCCGTTATCCATCTACCATCTATCTATATTTTTCACAAGGGCGTCAAACTCAGGGCCCGGGGGCCAGATTCGTTCCACAGAGTGGTTAGATCTGGCCTCTGGGCCCACCCTGGAAACAGCAAAGGATGGGCTTGCAGTGCCTCTCCAGCAAAAAGGGAGCTTGGGGAGGATGTGCGTGGCCCTCCCAAGCTCAGTTTTTGCTGTCAGAGAAACAGAGCGCAGGAGTGCTGTCGTAACCTATGACAGAACCTGGGAGGGCCAATGTCGCTAAAAATAGAGCCTCATTAAGCTGGCTACTCCCACCCTGGCCATGCCCCCTTCCCACTCCCCCCCCCAAACAACCCTGACGCGGCCCTCAATGAAATAGAGTTTGACATCCCTGATCTATTATCTATAGATTATATCTATCTATCCTGTCATCCATCTATCCATTTGAGTCGTTCTCCAGGTATTTTGCAATTGCCCACTAGACTCCTATAAATATTGATGTTATTATCCTATGTATTGGCCATTCACCTTCCACAGCTGACTGGAATTTGGGGGAGCCGAGGGGGCCTGGCTAGGCAGTAGATGCTATTTTGGGGCATAAATCTGTCACTCAAAACGTACGGTGACACCTCGGTATTCGACTGCTTCAAAACTTTTTGAATTTGGTAGTCAACACATTTTGACACAAAAATGCCCTGGTGCTCACCTTTGTCTGGTACTCAACACAGTGCAAAAAGAAAGTAGAAGACAACCACAGAGGGGCGAAAGGAAGTCGGCCATGCTCAGAAGATTGCCGACATAAGAAAAGGGACTGATAGGAAGTCCTTCCCTACTGAAACGAAGGGTCACAGTAAATCACATGGTTTGTTTGCTACTCTTTTTAGTGCTCGTCGCACCTCCCAGAACCAATTAAGCACGAGTACCGAGGTATCACATTTCTGTTTTTTAAAAAGGGAATTACACTTATTTGAAAAATTAATCCTTCAGCGACCCTTTGCAGATAGAATTCTGCCTTCCTAAGCAAGCCACATTTTTCTTGCACCCATTTCCACGTTGCCGGTAGCAAAGCTGCATGAAAAGAATTTTAAAGACATTACGGTAGTTTCAGAACCTGGAAGCGTCATGGCGAGAACAGCTGGGGAAATAGCGAGCTCCGTGCAGCTATGCAAAAACCCAGCCGGCAAGCCGCTGTCGAGATCTCGGACCAGAACCATCCTGAAGGGTTGGGGTACAAGAAGAGGCATTTCGGACAACTGCGAGGAACAAGGCAAGCTCCTCGATAAGTCGGAAACAAGGTCTTCAAAGATCGGCGGCGGGGGTGTCAGCCATCAGCCATCTTCAAATGATGCTCTGAAGCTGGGGCAACCGGAATAGGTTTGGGCAGGAGTGGTGTTATGGATGGAGTGCTGGGACCAAAGAAAGAGTGGCCGAAGCAAGGGTAAAAGATTTTCACTTTGGAGCTTAATTTTTTTCTGGAGCTTAAAATAGCGGCTCAGCGTCATTCGGAACATGGAGGGAGGGAAAAAAGGGGGCAGAGGGAACCATCAGTGGTTAAATACCAAGCCCAAGAGGATTTTGATTAATAAAATTAGAATTGGAAGAACTGAAAACAAAAACAAAAAAAAGGAAAAAACTTGGAAAATGTGTGCATGGATTTAGAGCTTTTGGCTTGGGTTTGTGGTAATTTTTCTGACGTGGTTCGGTTGCATAGAAGGATTCTAAAACCCACCTACCAGAGAAGAGAAGTACAATAACATTTTGAAATAAACCCTTGCAGTAAAAACCTGACCACAGACGAGAGATACTGATAACGTTGAAGGAGGGTGCGGTCCCTGTCTTTTGTCTGACTTTGATTTGTCTATGGTGGAGGAAGAAAACGAAAAACTTTTGAAGTGGACTGGACTACTCTGGGACCTGATATTAAAAGGTGGAAACAAGAAAGACTTAATTAACTGGTAAAATTATAAAGACATTAAAAGTGTGTTAAATTTGAGCATGGAGGGTGGGATGTTTGAGGAACTTGTTGAAATGCTAAAAGATGCGTGAGCAACATTAAAGGGGCCAGAAAAATTGTTGAAATATAAAGAACAGGAGATAGAGGAACTTTGCAAGGAACACAAATGAGAAACAAGAAGTTAACTCTGTAGAAAAAGAAATAAAAAATAAAACCAATTAGACAATGCGATTGAGATTTACAGAGGCATAGAAAGAGGATAGAGGGGGAAAAGGGGGAGATGGTATCCAAAAAAGAAATTAGCCAAAAATAAAAGAGAAATAGTGGGAAGCGAAGAAGAAAAAGTCTTGGGAGGGTTATCCCAAAAATATATCGAAAAGTGAGAGAAAAGATCCAGAAGAAAGAATACATAGGGAAAAGGGGGCGGGGGAAGAAACGAGGAACGGGATCAGTAAAATAAAATGAAATGTTAATCATAGTAATGGTATGTAGCTAATTAAGATGTAAGTGAACTATATTAATATTGTTAATTGTGCAAATAAGTAAAATGTTGATTATATAAAAAACAACAACGTGAAGATATGTTACTTATAGAAAACAGATGGAAATGAAATGATAAATTTGGTTTATTTCTAAAGGGATAAAAATGACATGCTTTTTATGTATATATATAAAAAAATTAAAAGTTGGAAAATATGGGAAGATAATATGGCTAAAATGGGAAATGGAAATATAATGCAGAACGAATTATGTATATGTGAAAATGTTAAAGGGGGGAGAAACGGACAACATTCTGTTTGCAAAAGAATTTTAAATATGTAACAAAAAATAAACAACTTTGAGAGAAAAAAATAAAGGGAGGATGCTGGTAGTTTCTTCCTCCACTCTCTACTTCTCCAATCTTTCCGGCCTTGTGGATCAGCAGGGAGAGAAGAGGGGATGTTTCCACGGGGGGGGGGGGGGGGGGCAAGCCAGTGTAATCCCACGCAAGCAGTGGGCACACGCCTGCTTGTGTGAATGGAGCACGTATGTATGGAAGTGCTCGCTGCTGCTCGGACAAGCTTGTCCACTTCGGCGGCCTGATTCTGAACAGCTCAGGGCCCAGGAGTGAGCTGGGGGTTGCGGGGCCCCTGCTCTAGGGCAGAAAAACGAGTTTCCAGTCTCCCCCCCCAAAAAAAACCACAGGAGGCATGAAGTTAGTTCTCTTTAATGTGCCTTTACACATTACAAAACACAATCGCGTATAAAAGCATCCACCGTACAGTCGAAAGGGTACAGCAGAGCTAAGGCCACTGGAGGCATCGTATGGGCACTGGACCCCAATCCAGGAGGGGGGGGATGTGGGAGGGCAGGGAAGAGGGGCTCGGTCTGTCTTGCTTTGCACTGCCTTCCTTGGCCTTCCCTACTTTGAGATGCACGGCCTTCATTCAGAATAAAATTTACTTAGCAACCATAAAAAATTACGACTTTAAAAAATTAAAAACAAAACAGGGACTTGCAAGCTGGATTTGAATTTCTGATGGTCAGCAAACCCACTGTGGTCACGTGACCACACTTGGACCCACGGCCATCTTTGCAGCCTCCTAGGAACCCATCCCCCGTGGTTCACCTGACCACAATTTATGACCCTCTTGTCCATAGGAACCACTTCCATCTTTCGGCATAATTGTGCTGTGAACAATGGGTTCACATGAATTTTGCGGTGTTTCAACAACCGCTGACAAAAATGTCGCAAATCGGTCATACGATTGTGGGATGCTGCGAGCAGACTGGCCCGTTTTACAGCTATCGTAGGCAGGCTGTTGTGGCCATAACTCGAGGACCGCCTGTACCCTGAGTAGCTGTGAGAAGTCCACATGTCAAGAAATGGCTATGGTTAAAAACACCGGGGAACGGTCCAGCCCTACCCCTGTGATAGCGAATCTATGGCACGCGTGCCACAGGTGGCACACGGAGCCATATCTGCCAGCACACGAGCCATCGGCTCCAGCACACGTGTGCGTGCTGGCCAGCTGATTTTCGGCCTTCCGGAAAGCCTCCGGAGCCTGGGAAGGGCGAAAATGGGGCCTAACAGAAGTTCGTAAATGATCTGTTTCCTGCTCCTGGAGGGCCTCCGGGGGGACCAAGGGAGGCTTTGCATTATAGGTTCCGGCATGCGTGCGTGCTATCGCACGCTCGCGTTTTTGGCACCCAACAACAAAAAGATCAGCCATCACTGCCCTACCTCATTCGGCCTTGGATGCAAGGCAGCCAGCCTCACCAGGCGAGCCCCCAAGTTTCCTGCTGCCCATGAGCGGGCACACCCCCTCCCTACAAGCAGCGGCCCTAAACTATAAATAAGCTAATTCCTACGTCAATGGCTTGAAATTAAGAAATGAACCATGGATTCCAACTGTTCTTCCCCAACACTCGTCTCTCTTCGCCAACTCAAATTCCCATTCCGGTTGGTTCTCCCAGCGTGGCACCCACTTAGGTTTACAGTACTACCACTGGGTGTTTAGGACACAAAACTCTACATCAGTGTTCCTCAACCTTGGCCACTTGAAGATGTCTCGACTTCAACTCCCAGAATTCCCCAGCCAGCGAATGCTGGGAGTTGAAGTCCAGACATCTTCAAGTGGCCAAGGTTGAGAAACACTGCTCTACGTACATGATGCTAAACTGCCTCGGCTCGCTGCGGGAACACTGTCTGTCCAAGGCAGACATTGGATCCCTGAAAACCGTTGTGACTCGATTGAATCGTGGTCTGGGAAGGCAAGGTTGGGACTCTCTCCATCTTTACTGGGGTGGGATGCGGGGCACAGCAATGCTCACAGCCTGTGAAGCCGCCCTGAAGTCCACGCTGGGCAGGTTCAATGCCAAAGCAAGGGGGTAGTTGGAGGCATCCCGTCCCTAGTCCTTAACCTCGGTTTGCAGCACCCAGTGAGCCAGTTTTCATATCTCGGCTTACGGTGGGCAGCATCTCTTCCCCTTCTCTTCCCCCTCACGTGCTGGAATAAATAACTATGTACAGCAGAAATAAATACGAGAAGGAGTAACGGCACCCACTTTTTCACGCCTGCTGCAGCTCACTTGCCGAGGCCTTTGAGGGGGTTGAATTGATCCAGCTCGTTTCGTAACCTCTTTCTGAAGACTTCCAAGCACTCCCAATGAAGTGGCTCGGGAGACAAAGGGCGGGGGTGCGGGCGCTAAGAGGGCACTGGGGAAGTCCTCCCGTTCCTTGCTCCCAGCTGATTCGTTTGAGGACTCCTGCGTGGCCAGATTCAGCACCCGCCCCAAATTGACCACGAAGGAAACACCGCTGCCGCAGGATTGTGGAAAACTACCCTGTCTGGCTTTCCAATTGTTCCCCGGTGGTCCACCCGCCGCAGCCCTTCCAGAATGGCGGCCCCGGCCTCTTGCCGCACCTTGCCCACAAACCCAGACAACTGGAAGATTCAACACTGGCCTCCTTCCCATTCTTCTACTGGACAGGAAAGCCTGCCAATCATCCTCCCTCCGCCACCGGGCTTCCCGAAGCGGTTGAAAGGGATGGGACAGGTAGGGGTTTCTGGGTTCTCCTCATCTGCTCTCCCTCCCCTTTCAGTCTCGCTTCTCAATCACCGACGGTACATAAACCAGGTTGAGTTCGCTGCCGAAGTTGCAGACGATGGCCGCGTTCTCCAGCACCAGGATCTGCCGGGCCGGCTGCGATTCGTTGCTCTTGCCCAGGTATACAGTCTGCAGCAGGTCTCCGTAGCCAATGTCCCAGAAAGAGACGCAGCCCTGACCGCCAGTGACCAACAGATTATCTGAGATCACGCCCAGGCTGGCCCCACAGCCCATGTCCTGTGTAGAGGGCAAAGGGGGGGGAGGAGATCAGAGGTGGGACTCGGCAGACTTGAAAGGCCTTTGATAGCAGCAGGCAATGCCAAACCTGCAAGGTTCGCACTTCCCACGTTCAAAGGGTCTACCCCAAAGGTGTCAACCTCAAGGCCTGTGGGATGCTTAGGCCTGGCTCACGGGGCTGCTCGGGAAACAGTGAACAACTTGGCTACGGTGCCTCTGCCAGCAAAAGCGGACCTCGGGAGGGCTGCTTGTGACCCTCCCTAGCTCCGTTTCTGCGGGAAGAGGCACTGTGAGCTGGTCCGTCGCTGGTGGTTGGGCGGCCCCATGGGTGAAATCTAAGCACCCCGTGGCAGGATCTTGCCTGCGGGCCTTGAATTTGATACCCCTCATCTAAACCGCTGGGCCGTGGCATGGCCAGGTCAATGTCACTCATGTCGGGGGCACCGGTGGTGTCGTGGGTGAGGCTGGAGGGATGAGTGATGTTGAGCTGGCCACACCCAGCTTCATCACGCCCTCCCCTCCCCCCACCAAAGGTCAAACACAACCCCTGATGCGGCCCTCAATGAAGTTGAGTTTGATACCCCTGATCTACACAACTCGGTAGGGAAGCAGCACAGGGGATCCGCAGAAACCCACCTGCTGAATGGAATAATGCTTGATCCCCGATGCCCGGTCCCAGATGCTGATGACGTCATCCAGGCCGCTGCTGATGACACACGAGGTGGTGCAGGTCAGGGACGTGACATCACCCCGGTGCGCGCAGATGTGGCTCACTCGGCTGCCCGTCAGCACGTCCCAGAGACAGATGGCGCCGTCCTGGCCCCCACTCGCCAGCACCATGGTCTGGAGGGGGAACAAAGAGGATCAGCCCTCTTTGCAGCCTCAGCCCAGGGAGGGTGAGGATACATGGATGGATTGGATGGATGGATGGATGGATGGATGGATGGATAGAAGGAAGGAAGGAAGGAAGGAAGGGAGGGAGGGAGGGAGGGAGGGAGGGAGGGTGGTGTCAGGTCTGCAGTCATGTTCCTTTTGGATCTTTGGCCTGCCACACTTCTATTCTACTATGCTGTTTCCATAGTGGGGAATTGGGAGGGGGAATGTAGCTATAACAACATTCTTTCTAGAAAGCCAAGGTCATCCTTTGTCTCTGCACCTCTGCACCTGACCAGAACTGGATGGGTGGAAGCTGCCAGTGTGGCAGTGGGAGATTGGACCATGGGATGGACTTGTGGGTGTGGGGGAAAGATCTTGAACTTTAACTTGGGTGGGGAAAACTAAGAAGCTTTCAGATTCGGGTTTTCCCAGATGTGCCAACGTGGCTCTCTTCATAAATTGGAACTTTTGAGGAATCCTTTGCCTTGGACTCTGGTTTAATTTTGGAAGCTGTCTGGAACGCTGACAGGTGGTAGACGGAGGGAGGGAGGAGGAAAAATGGAAGTAATGAGGGGAGAGGGAGGAAGATGAGAGGAACGGAGGGACCATTACAGAGTCATGATAGAAGCGGCCTCGGAGGTCATCTAGTCCAACCTCCTTTCACAGAAATGGCTGTCCAGTCTCTTCTTGAAAACCTCCAATGTTGGGACATGAAGGTGTCGAGAGCCTAGATGAACCGGCCTCTCTGATGATGCCCCCTGATTTAATCGGTGTAGAACTGGAAGGGACCTCAGATGTCATCTAGTCCCACCCCCTCGTGCAGTGCCCCTCAATGCCCTTAGACCAATCCTTCTTCTACTGGTGGGGCTGGCAGCCGTCCCTCCACACACCCCTCCATTTTTCCATCATCCCTACCTGGTCTATGTAGACGGCGGTGATGGCGCCTGAGTGACCTTGTAGGGTGAAGAGACAACAGGAGTCTTCTAAGCGATATACCTGTGTGGAAAAGAATGGCGTTGAGCAAAGGACCCATCGCTCCCTCCCTGCTTCAAGAAGGGCTGATAGTGCAAGACTAGAAGATGCCTCCAAGAGCTAATAGTTGTTGTTTTCCATTGTTAAATAACCCCGTAATCCCTTGGGTTGAGTTGGGACAAGGGAAAGCAGCTGAGTGTTTATTGCCCTTCCTGTCACCGATGAGAAGTTTTTGCTGCAGATAAATTCTCGTGCCCAGAGAGAAAAATATCTGCACCTACCGAGGATTGAACTCACGGCTTCCTGATTGTCCACCATTAGGCCACCGCACCACTCCTCCAAGAACTATGAGTGCCACCCAAATATGGTGTCCACCAACCCACAAAGTTTCTCGGGTTCTTGAGAAGGTCTGGTGAAGCTACTACCTCTGCTGCTTCTACCAGGCCTGGGTTGACAGCCCAAGACCCCCAGGAGGACCTGGCCGTATGGCTCCTGTCTCAATCTCTGCCCCAAACCTTCCTTACTCGGAGCGTGTGATCCTGGCTGCCGGTCACCAACCGGCCAGCCGCAGCCTTCAGGGCAGTAATGGGTTTTTGGTGAGCGCAGGTTACGGTGTGGGTCAGCTGGCAAGTGAGGAGGTCGCTGGAGCTGTATACCGGCGGGGACGAGAGGCTGTTGCGGCCTGGGATGGCTTGAAAGAGAGAAAGAAAGAGAGGGAAGGAAGGAAGGAGGCAGAGAGAGAAAGAGAGAAAAGTAGGAAAAAAATGTGAAGGAAAGGATTTTAAAAAAAGGATAGAAACAGAAAACGAGAGAGAGAGAGAGAGAAAGAGAAAAAAGATAAGGCAGAGGGGGGAAGGGTGAGAGAAAAGGAAGGAAGAAAAAAGAAAGAGTGAACAGATTCTCTTTCAGTGTGCAAGGTCACCTGGGAATGCACTAATTTTGCTCAGCTCTGGGATGTTAAGACACATCTGTAATACATTTTGCAAAGGTTTCAGGTTTAGTTTATTTGTATGCCGCCCTTCTCCGGGAGGGACTCAGGGCGGCGAACAACTCCGAAGGGGAAAAGGGGACACAGACACAATACACATAATTAAAATACACAAAAGTCATACAGCCATACAAGTCGAGAGGGGAGGGGAACTCATCAACCCCAGGCCTGCCGGCACAGCCAGGTTTTGACGGCTTTCCGGAAGGCCTGGAGAGAGGTGAGGGTCCGGATCTCCGCAGGGAGTTCATTCCAAAGGGCCGGAGCTGCTACAGAGAAGGCCCTCCCCCGGGTGGTAGCCAGATGGCATTGGCTGGTAGACGGAACCCGGAGGAGGCCAACCCTGTGCGATCTAACGGGTCTATGGGAGGTAATTGGCAGCAGGCGGTCTCTCAAGTACCCAGGTCCAATACCATGAAGGGCTTTATAAGTTACGACTAGCACTTTGAAGCGTATCCGGAGACCGATCGGTAGCCAGTGCAGCTCGCGGAGGACAGGTGTAACGTAGGTGTACCAAGGTACACCCACAATCGCTCGCGCGGCTGCATTCTGGACGAGTTGAATACTCTTCAAAGGCTGCCCCATGTAGAGCGCATTGCAGTAGTCCAGTCTTGAGGTCACGAGGGTGTGAGTGACTGTTGCGAGTGCCTCCCGGTTCAGGTAGGGGCGCAACTGGTGCACCAGGCGAACCTGGGCAAATGCCCCCCTGGTCACAGCCGACAGGTGATGTTCTAAGGTCAGGTGTGGGTCCAGAAGGAATCCCAAGTTGCGCACCCTGTCTGAGGGGCGTAAATTTTCACTCCCAGCCTGAGTGATGGCATACTGGCCAAATTCTTGGGAGGGAAACACAACAGCCACTCGGTCTTGTCTGGATTGAGTACAAGCTTGTTAACTCCCATCCACACCCTGACAGCCTCCAGGCACTGGCACATCGTGTCAACTGCTTCACTGAGTTGGCATGGGGCGGACAGATACAACTGAGTGTTGTCCGCATACTGATGGTATTTTATCCTGTGCCGTCGAATGATCTCACCCAGTGGCTTCATGTAGATATTGAACAGAAGGGGGGACAGGACCGAACCCTGATGAAGCCCATATTTCAGGGGCCTAGGGGTCGACCTCTCTCCCCCAACTAACACCGACTGCGACCTGTCCGAGAGGTAGGAGGAGAACCACCGAAGGACGGTGCCGCCCACTCCCACCTCTCGTAACCGTCGCAGAAGGATACCATGGTCAATGGTATCGAAGGCTGCTGAGAGGTCAAGGAGCACTAGGATGGAGGAATGACCTCCATCCCTGGCTCTCCAGAGATCATCGGTCAGTGCGACCAAAGCGGTTTCCGTGCTGTAGCCAGGCCTGAATCCCGATTGAAAGGCGTCCAGATAATCGGCTTCCTCCAAGGACCGTCGGAGTTGAGAGGCTACCACTTTCTCAACAACCTTCCCAATGAAAGGGAGGTTGGAGACTGGCCGGTAGTTGTTCAAACTAGCTGGGTCCAACGATGGCTTCTTCAGGAGGGGTCTCACCACCGCTATCTTCAGTGCCGGTGGGAAGAAGCCCTCCCAAAGAGAGGCATTCACCATCGCCTGGATCCAGCTCCGCGTCACCTCCTTGCTGTTCGCGACCAGCCAGGAGGGACACAGGTCCAGTACACAAGTGGCAGCACTCACCGCTCCGATGGCCTTGTCCACTTCATCAGGAGCAACAGGTTGAAAGTCAGTCCAGAGATGGCGTTCAAGACCTTTCCCCGGTACCCCGGCTGCCTCTGCGCAATTGGAGTCCAGGTCCATCCGAAGCCGAGCAACTTTGTCCGCGAGGAACTGGACATATTCCTCTGCTCTACCTTGTAAGGGGTTCTCCGCAACCCTCGTATTTAGGAGGGAGCGGGTCACCCTAAACAAGGCGACAGGGCGTGACTCAGCGGACGCTATCGGAGCGGCAATGTGATTGTTCTTAGCTGTCCGTATTGCCGATAGATATGCTCCGATGCAGGTTTTCAAAAGTGCTCGGTCTGACTCGGATTTACTGGCCCTCCAGCGGCGCTCTAGGCATCTCTTTTGACGCTTCATCTCCCGGAGGTCCTCGGTGAACCAAGGGGCCCTCCTGGATCCACTGCTGTGGATCGGCCGTAAAGGCGCAATCTGGTGGAGAGCCTCAGACGCTATCGATTTCCAAGTAGCAACTAAGGTCTCCACCGGACTGCGGGCGAGAGTATCAGGCATAACGCCAAGCGCCGTCTGGAAACCCTGAGGATCCATAAGACGCCTGGGGTGGAACCACCTAATCGGTTCCTCCTCCCTACAGCGGGGGATTGGTCTCCGAAAGTCAAGCCTCAGTAGGAAGTGGTCTGACCATGACAAGGGCAAGAGCACTCCGATGAATGTAACACAACAAATCTCGATTTAAGACTGACGAGCATTTAGGACCAGAGGAGAGTCGAGGGATAAACGGCTCCCCAGCCGGCCTGCTTTAAGAGGAGTGGGCTTACCCTGGAAGGGAGAGTGGGGCATGCACGGCGTGTTCCTCAGGGAATAAAAATCGAGGGATCCGTTCAGCCTGGCAGCTACGATCCTGCTCCAAAGGGAGACACCAAGAAACACAAAAGGCCTCGGTTGCACAGAACATTAAAATGTCATTTAAATTTACATTTTTTTAAAAAAAAATCATCGGTGGTAGGAAGGAGTGGAGTTTGGGGAGGAGGAGGAAGAAGAAGGAGAAGACAAGGGGGAGGAGGAGGAAGAGGAAGATGAGGAAGAAGAGTAGGAGGATGAGGAAGATAAAGGGAGGAGGAAGAAAAGGAACACAGAAGGATGAAGAGGAAGAAGAGAAGGAGGGGGAGTAGGAGAAGGAGGAGCAAGAGCAAGAGCAAGAGAAGGGAAGGAGTAAGAAAAGAAGAGGAAGGAAAGGAGGAAGCGAAGGAGGAAGAGGAGGAAGACAACATGATAAAGAAGAGTAGGGTGAAGAAGAGGAAAGAGGGGGAGGGGCGGGGGAAGAGGAAGAGAGGAAGAGGAAGAGAAAAGGGGAGGAAGAAGAGGAAGAAGATAAGGAAGAGAACACGAGGAAGAAGAGAAGGAGGGGCAGTTGGAGGAGAAGGAGAAGACGAAGAGGAGGAAGAGAAGAGGGGGAGGAAGGGGAGGAGGAAGGACTGAGGGCTCCCTGAGCTTGGTGGGACATTTCGTGACCCAACTAGGGAACATCATCAGTGCTAGACAGGAGGGAGGTTATATAAACAGTCAGCCAACCGCCTTCCCTCCTAGAGCCCTGGTGGTCTTGGGTCACCAAAAGTCTGCAAGGAAACCCCCTGGGACTCACACACCCCCACAGACACAACCTGTGACCCTCCCTGAGCTAACCACGTTCTCCGTATGTCTGAAACCGCTCCCCCTCCCCCTCCCGGATCCCCCAAACCCTCACCTGTCACTCAAGAAGACCAGAGAAGTGATGCCAGATGTCCCGTCTTCACTGCTGCACTGAAGGGTCCCCTCAATGGCATCCCAGACCTGTGGAAGAGACGAAGGGGAGCCACGGGGGCCACGGGGGGACTCATCACCCCCAAATATTTTTTGGGGGGAGGGGAGGAGGGGCTAGACAGTTATAATTCTTTGGGGTCGCTTTTCATCACTTCCAACCCCTCAGGCCAGACTCCCAACGGTTGTCAAGGGCATTATTGGCTCGTTTTACGGCCTTATTGGTCACTAAGCAGACTGTTGTAAGTCAAGGACCATCCTACAGCGAGTCCTTGAGTTACGACTGCATCCAAGCCCAAAATTCCTCCGTCTAAAAGCGGAAGGATTGGCTATTTTATGACTTGACTTTGCTTCTCACCGTTGTTAAGTGAATCATTGCATTTGTTAAGTTAGTAAGCTGGTTGTTAACTGAATCTGGGCTTGCAAATCGTGGGACCCAAGGACATTATGACCGTCATAAACATGAGTCGCTGGCCAATTTTGATCAGAGAGGCTAAGATGGTCATTAAAGGTGGAAAAACAGCCCTAAGTTATTCAAGGCCGTTTCATGTCAGTCACTAAATGAACCTTCGTAAAGTGAGGACTCCTCTTACCTCCAGCCTCCCATTGCTCCGGCCGGCCAGAATGAGATTCCCTTGAAGTTCCAAACTCCAGACCGAGCTGTCCAAATCTCCCTGCCAGGGAATTAGGGGGCTGGTCTTCCCTGGGACCCCGAAAGGCTCATCGCCCCCCAAGCTGCTCCGTTGCGAGATGCATTCGGGATCCTCGCCAATTTGGGGCCACGCTCCCTTGCTCTGGGAGCCGCCCTTCTTAGCGACAGTCGTACAGTTCGGGGGTCCCTCCTCGCAGACCCTCCCCACCAGGCTGCCGAAGTCATAGCCATCCGGGCGCCCGCTGAGGGTGCGCAGACGGGGCCCCGGGGTCCCACTCTTGGTGTGCTCCGAAAAATTGGTATCGATCAGAGAAGAGAGGTCGGGTTGGTTGCTGAAGAGGAGAGGCGGCTGGGGGCTTCGGGTCCGGCGGAAGGGGGGGGCTTCCATCCCAAGGGTCTTCTGGCCCACCGCTGCGGCCATCTGGGCTGTAATCCCAGCAGTCCTGGGACTCAAGGACGCTGCCGCTATTGTTGTCCCGGGGCAGGCTTAAAAGAAGCAGAATAACAGAGTGGGAAGGGGCTTCAGAGGGCATCTAGCCCAACCCCCCCTGCTCCAGCAGCAGACCCTTCCAGGATCATAGAATAACAGAGGGGACCTTGGAGGTCATCTAGCCCAGCTCGCTGTTCAAGCACGAACCCTTTACAGTATCATAGAATAACAGAGCTGGAAGGGACCTCAGAGGTCATCTAGTCCGAGTCCTGGGAACCTGAGATCAGCAGCCGCTTTAGCGGGACTCACCCTTGCTTAGGAATGACCGTAAGGCAGTCACCCGTCTGTGCATCCCACACCCGGATCTGGCCCACCAGGCAACAACTGACCAGCAGCATCCCATCGCTAGCCAAGCATTCGATGTCCTGCAAAACAGGTCAAGAAATCAGCAAGAGATGTTTGCAGGCGAGGAGCTCCTGGGTGGAAAGCCTTTTCCCGGGACATCACCGTTGCCAGCGGGACCCCAAGTACAGGGCTCCCTTCATGTCCTCAGCAGGAGCCGGAGCTGAGGACAGGAACTCAACCAGGAACTCACACATGAAAAAGAGTGGTAAGTCTCATTCTTCAGTGTTATATTTACATTCAAACAGTCGCTAAAAGAACTGTGGTAAGCTTTCCTTTTAATTTTATTCTTTTTATTTTAGTTCGTTATTTTTCTATTCATTTTACTATTTTATTTTTCTTCCGTTTTGTATTTTATATTAATGTAGTCATCTATTTAATTTTTATTTTATTATTCTATTTTATTTTATATCATTTTATTGTATTCTACTCCAATTATATTGTATTATTTTATTCTGTTTTGTATTTTATATTATTGTATTCTATTTTAGTTTTGTTTTATTATTCAGTTTATTTTATATTATTCCATTTTATTTTCATTATATTATTTTATTCTATTCTATTTATATTTTAATATTCACTTTATTATTTTAATTTATTTTCATTATATTATTCTTCTATTTTATTCAAATTTATTTGCAGTGGCGCAGTGGTTAAATGCAGCACTGCAGGCTACTGCTAGATCAGCAGGTCAGCGGTTCAAATCTCACCGGCTCAGGGTTGACTCAGCCTTCCATCCTTCCGAGGTGGGTAAAATGAGGACCCGGATTGTTGGGGGCAATATGCTGACTCTCTGTAAACCGCTTAGAGAGGGCTGAAAGCCCTATGAAGCGGTATATAAGTCTACTGCTATTCTATTTTATATTTTGTTTTTATCTTATTGTTTTATTTTTGCTTTATTCAACTTATTTTATATTATATATTATTCTATTCTATTTTAATTATATTTTATTCTTCTATTTTGTTTTAATTTTATTATTTTATTCTTTATACTTTATTCAAATTTATTCTTTTATTTTTTATTTTATTTTATTTTATTCATATTTTATGTTCTTTTATTTATTTTATGATTTAATTTATGCTTCTTATTTGTAACCTATGGTCTGTGACCGTAATAAAATAACTACTACTACTATTACTCCACCTCTGGCTGTTCACATCTGACATCTCCCGAAGTTGTTTCTCTTTTTTCCTCCTTGCCTCTTTTCACTCTCCACCCTGCCAACCCCTCTCCCCCCAGTCCTGCCCCCCAGTCTTCAAGCTTGACAGACCCACTGAAGAACCTTCAAGGCATATCCCAAGGGTGCTTTTTCAAAGGTGCTTTTCTCATCTTCAGTTCTGAGTGAAGAACTGAACTGTTAGCCAGAATGGAGGAATCTCCTCTGGATGAGAAGCAAAACCTCTTCAAGAAAAAAATCAAGAAAGTTTAAGTTGGCTCTTGAAAAAGACAACCATGGGACAACCATGATCTGGATGATTGAGAAGCTCCAAAGAAAGTTAGAAGACGCCACAATGGGACAGGGACGTCCTGGGCATGGGGGGGCCAAGACCTCAACCGTTGGGAGTCAAGACACCCCTTTGGCTTAGCGTTATTACCTCCGTATGCCCCATCCCAACTCTCACCATGAGGTGGCCTCGGAGGACCAGGGGGATGATCTCCGTCTCAGGAGGTGAGTATCCGTAGTCGTCGCAAGGGAGGTCCCCTCTTCGCCGCCGACTGTGGGAAAGCCCGTTTTGTCCGTAATTCTTGGGGCACAAGACTTTGTAGAGACAAAAGAGGAGGAGGACCAAAAGGATGCCGGACGCCAGACCAAGGGCAGCCACCCTGGAAGGAGAGGAGGAGAAGACATGGGGGACCTGAAGCCTACATCTTCTCCATATTCCAAAGATCGCAGTAGGAACCAAAAGACATTTCAGGTGAGGAGAAGGTAGCCCAGATACAGGTAGTTCATTTAGTTACAACAGCAGTGAAAAAAGCAACTTACATATGCTTTTCACACTTATACGCCTGTTCGCAACATCCCTACGGTTATACGTGATCAAAATCCGGACCCTCGCCAAACGGCTCGCAATGTCCCGGGGTGCCCCGGGGCTCCCGCGATCCCCATCTCCTATATCCAGGGGACGCCGGAAGAACAAGGGACCTGTTGTGGTGGCGGTCAGTTTCCGACCACAGGGGAGCGTTTGGGACCCCGTAGGCCGCGTTTGGTGGGAGCTGGAGACACCACAATTGGAGTCATCCTGGACTAACCGGGACACTGCCCCATCGCTGACCGTCCCAGGACTCACTTATAGAGGGTGACGTCTCGCGGGCTGTGTCCTTTGGGCTTCTCTTCTGACAGCCGGTCTGCCTGCTCTTCTTTCACGACGCCCAATGAGAAGGAGGACTGGTACCGGTTGGCTTCGTGGGGATGGCGCGCCTCCAAGGCCTCTTGGGGGTCCAGGTAGAGGGTGACAGGGATGACCGGAAGGATGCTAATGTACCTGGAGAAAGAGAAGAACAGATTGGAGAAGGAGGCATCCGAGAGGATTCCCGGAGGCAGATCGCGGGAAACTCAACGCCCCAAAGATGGCTGTCTTCAATCGCAGCTCTTCGCCCGTCCAAAAGAGCCACTAAACAGCCCCGGTCCAGGATTCAGAACGTAACACCTCCAAGACCTGGGAATTCTTGGTGAGACTGAAAAAGTGACATTAATTGCTTGAAAAGCCCTTTTGGTGGCTTGGGGCCTGCGTGGGTTGTTCCCACTTCCCGACATTTAGAGCAGGGTTGGTCCACTGTGGGGATTTTCAATTCCCACAATTCTCAGATGAGTCAGTTTGCCAGAAATTGACAACCGTAGAATAACAACTAATGAAGGGACCAATAAGAACATTTCCCACCAACAATTACTATATAAACATAGAGCAAATCACACGCCTTCTAACAATGATAACGTTCCCTGGCTGGGTAATGAAACGTCTACAAGACAAAAACTAAGCTCAGATAGCACTATGGTCCCCACAATACTTTTCTTGTCCCTCCTCCTCCTCCTCCTTGCTCCTGCACAAACCCTACTACCTTCTACGATAGATGATGTTACCTAGTTGGGTCATGAAATGTCTGCAAGAAAACAACCGAGCTCTGAGAGCAACAAGGACCCCCACAGTTCTCCTCCTCCTCTTCCTCCCTCCCTCCTTCCCCTTCTTTCTTCCTCCTCCTCCTTCCTCCTTTCCTCCCTCCCTTCTTTCCTCTTCCCTCCCTCCCATCTTTCCTTCTTTCCTCTTTCTCCTCCTCTTCCTCCTTTCCTCTTCCTCCTCCTCTTCCTCCCACCCTCTCTTCTTTCCTCTTCCTCCTCCCTCCCTTTTTTCCTTTCTCCTCCTCTTCCTCCCTCCCTTATTTCCTCTTCCCTCCCTCCCTTCTTTCCTCTTCCTCCTCCTCTTCCTCCCTCCCTCCCTCTCTTCTTTCTTCCTCCTCCTCCTTCCTCCTATCCTACCCCCTTCCTTCCTCTTCCTCTTCCTCCCTCCTCTTCCTCCTCTTCCTCTTCCTCCCTCCTCTTCCTCCCTCCCTCCTCTTTCTCTCTCCTCTTCCTCCTCCTCTTCCTCCCTCCCTTCTCTTCCTCCCTCCTCTTCCTCTTCCTCTCCTCCTTCCTTCTTCCTCTTCCTCCTCCTCCTCCTTCCTCCTAGTACTGAAGTTCCCTAGTTGAAACATCTGCAAAAAAAAGCTCAAAGAGCAACAAGTAACCGACAGTATTCCTCATTCATCATTCCTCCTCCCTCCTCCTCTTCCTCCTCCTCCTCCTCTCCACTACTACTCCCTTCTAGCAATGATGCTGCTGCTTAGTTGGGCTATGAAATGTTTGCAAGAAAAGCATCAAGCCAAGAAAACATCAAGGATCCCACAGTCCTCCTCCTCCTCCTCCTCTCCCTCCTTCCTTCCTCCTGGCACTGATGGGTTCACCGCTTTGGGTCACAAAACACACGCGGGGAAACCACCCGGCCCAGAGAGTGCCGAGGGCCCCACGACCCACCGTTTGGCCAGGGTGATGTTGTAGTAGCTGAAGAGCGAGGGCCAGTGGCGGAAGGAGAGCTTCCTCCAAAGTTCTTCATCCTCTGAGCCCCAAGTCACTTCGGCCTTGGAGCCCACCTCCGCGTGCCCCTTGCTCCTGGCGTTCAGCGGTTCCTCGGCGTGGCGCTCCGCCTCTTGGTGGCGCGAGGACTCCCCCGTCTGGTTCTCCGAGAGCTGTGGTGGCGGGGGCTGCGCGGGATCGGCCGAGAAGACCGAGAGGGACAACTGGGCGTCCCTTGTGGGAAGGACCTCCCCGGGGACGGGCAGAACCGGCAGCCCTGCTTCGCCCAGGGGACTCTGCTCCGTGACGTGGGAAGCCAGGTAGAGGCGGACACCCGCCGGATCGGTATAAAACCAAGATGCCAATCCAGACCACCGTCCCGGTCTGTAGGGAAGACAAGTTTACAGCGACCCCTTAACGTAACATTCGGCCCCCTCGCTGGCTTTAAGAGGACTTCAACTCCCAGAATTCCCCAGCAAGCACGTCTTAAAGCCTCTTTCCTCGGGGACGGGACTGCACCAGGGACCTTGGAGGTCATCTAGTCCAACCCCCTGAACGAGCAGGAGACCCTTACGGAGACATACAATGGCAGAGATGGAAAGGACACTGGAGGTCGAGTCCAACTCCCTGCTTTAAGCCAGGGACCCTTAGAGAAGAAGAGAGTTTGAAGGCACCTCAGAGGTCATCTAGTCCAACCCTCTGCCCGAGAGCAGACACTAGAGACCATTTCAGACACCAGGCACTCCAACCTCTCCTTCAAACGAACGGTCCAAAGTCCAAATCTACCTGCACCCCAGGGATATCCCTCGTTAACCTCGACCGGCGGCAAAGCGATCCATCGTTACGTCGAGGAGTATCCGTACCCCAGCCTGTCTCCCCATCTCCTTCCATTTCTGCACCGTCCGATCATGTTTTCGTGGCTTTGACACCGAAACCCAATTGCTGAACCACCAACCCCTCGTGCAGAAGTCTCTCCGGGACCTGGACACACACAGACACGTACACACAGACCCACACACACACACGCCACACGCACACACACCATCCTTGTGTGTGCACCCGCCGTAGCCCCAAGTCTTACCATGATGATCCTTTGGGCCAGTCGTGTCCGGGCGAAGAAATACACCACCCTCAGCCGCTTAGGGAGACGGAGGTTGCGGAGGGAGGAGGTCTGGAGGTTGATGGTGTGCATAGTAGCCGGGCGCATGGCTGGCTGGCGCTCGTAACGCGGGCAGCGGGAGCTGGGCTTGGGGAGCGGGAGGCAGGCTTCGGCGGGGGGACGCTTGTTGAGATCGGCCAGCTGACAAAGGGACAGAACGAAACCCACCGGCAGGTCAGAATTCGGAAGTGTCTCTCCTCAGGGGAGGAGCTACACCGGTTGGAAGGGACCCTTGGAGGTCATCCAATCCAGCCCGCAACTCAAACAGGAGGCACTTACAGAATCGTGGAATGACTAAGTTGGAAGGGGACCCTTGCAGGTCGCGTAGTCCAACCCCTTGGTCAAGAAGTGGACTTTTACAGAATTATCAAAGAACAAAGTTTGAAGGGAACTTTGAGGTCTTCTAGTCCAACCCCCTGCTCGAGCAGGAGACTCTTACAGAATTAGAGTTGGAAGGGACCTTGGAGGTCCTTCTAGTCCAGTGCTCTGCTCAAACAGGAGACTATTACAAAATCACAGAATCTAAGGATTGGGATCTTGAGGTCATCCAGTCCAACAACGCTCAATCAGGAGATGCTTACAGAATACGAACTGGAAGGGACCTTGGAGGTCTTCTAGTCTAACGCCCTGCTCAAGCAGGAACCCTACAACCATTTTCAGACACTGGCTGTCCAGTCTCCTCTTAAAAGCCTCCATTGATGGAGCAACCACAACTTCTGGTGGCAAGCTGTTCCGCTGGTCAATTCCTTCCCCGTTAGGAAACTTATCCTTAATTCTAGGTTGGATCGTAATAAGTTTCCTCCATTGCTTCTTGCCTTGCCTTCCGGTGCTTTAGACAATAAGAGGAATCCCCTCTTATTGGAAGATGCCCCTCCCCCCCAATCCTTCTTTCTATTAAACTAGGCATGCCCAGTTCCTGCAACCGTTCTTCATATGTTTTAGCCTCCAGTCCCCTAATCCTCTTTCTTGCTCTTCTCTGCACTCTTTCCAGAGTCTCCACATCTTTTCTACATCGTGGAGACCAAAACTGGATGCAGGATTCCAAGTGTGGCCTTACCAAGGCTTTGTAAAGTGGTATTAACCCTTCACGTGATCTTAATCAAAGATTCTTTATTACATTTCAGTTTCATTTATACAATCACTTAAATACTGTGCAGTTAAAAAAAAAAGAAGCAATAAACAACTCATAACACTTCTATCCTACATACACCCTTCCTTCTACCCCTCCAACTTTCATTTCTCTTTTCCAACAATCCCCTCTTCTACTTCCCCTCCCCCTCAGCCATTCCTTTCTCCCCTTCCCACCATCTCACCCTCCTTACATTCCCTTCTCACTCCCTCTTAATTCCCCCCTCTTCTTCCCTCTACACCTCGCTTCGGTGTATTTCTAGTATTCATTGGTCTATTTGTTTTGTACTAAAACAAAATAAAAATAAAAGGAAAAGAAAAGAAGAAAAAAAAGAAAAAAAAAAGCAACAGTATCCAAGTGCATTCATTGTTCTGAAAATTGAGTCTATATTTCCACCCTCCCCCCCCCCACCCCCTGAACCCCCCTCCCTGACCCCCTTCCGACTTCCCAGGTCCCATGCCCGGCATCGTTCTTTATCAAGCAAATAGATTAGAAGTTACAAAATAATAAAAAATAATAAAAATAAAGAACAAAAAAGAAAAGAATAATAAAAGAAAAGAAAAGGGGGGGGGGGGAACCCCCCCCCAAGAAGAGAAGTCAATATACTCTCTAACATTAAACTCAGCTTACCAAGGCTTTGTAAAGTGGTATTAACCCTTCACGTGATCTTGATTCTATTACTGTTTATGTAGCCTAGAACTGTGTTGGCTTTTTTGGCAGAAGCTGCACATGGCTGGCTCCTATTTAAACGGTTGTCCACTAGGACTCCAAGATCCTTCTCTAAGACCTAATATCACTCGGATATGTCCTCTTGGGCCCTCAAGAGATCTCCAAAAACTCTAAAGACTTTCCAGTTTGGGGATTTTACCTCCATCCGACGGATATCGATGGAGAGGACGGTGGTGAAGAAGAACATCTGGAGGAAGAAGTCGGAGACCAGGCCCACCACAGCGAAAAGGCAGAATTCCTGGAAAGGACGAGAGAGAGATGGAGATGAGACCAAGAAGGTTTTATTTTGGGAGGGGGAGAGAGAGAAAAATTTAATTTAATTTAATAGATTTATAGGCATCCCAATCCCGGAGGACTCCCGAGGCTTACACAGAACAAGAAAAGAAAAAACAGACAAAATAAAATAAAAATAAAAGATTAAAATATCTCCAACACGCATACATTCAAATTGGGGCTGGACCCTACATAATAAGGTCAACAGCCCCAGGCCTGCCGAACAGCCAGAATGAAGAGAAAGAGAGAGAAAGGAGAGGGAGAGAGGGAAGAGAGACAGAAGAGAGAGGGAGAGAAAAAGAGGGAATGAGAGAGAAAGAGAATGAGAGAAAGAGAGAGAAGGGAATGGGAGAGAGGGGGGAAAGAGAGAGAGAGAAAGGAAAGAGGAAAGAAAGAAAGAAAGAAAGAAAGAAAGACAGACAGACAGACACCCCCACCAACCCAGCCATAATAAATAGAGGACAGAGTCTTCCTGAAGGAAAGTTCTGGAAAATTGGCTTTTCCATGAGTTGGGCGAGGATGGTAGAGGAGGGAGTCTCTAAACTTGGCAACTTTAAGACTTGTGGACTTCAATGCCAAGTATGACTGGCTGAGGAATTCTTGGCATTGAACTCTACAAATCATAAGATTCCAAGGTTGGAGACCCCTGTGGAATCCGTCCGTGAGAGACCGAATGCAGGGCTGATGAGCTCTGTTTGAGCTGTTGGGTCGAATGTTATCAGGATTAAGAGAATGAGGCTTACGTGATTTATTTACAGGTAACAGGTGCTCCTCGAAAGCTTGTTTGGAACTTGGAACGGTCGCTAAATGGTCGTAAGCCAAGGATCATCTGTACTTCAGAAGAAACCCCCAGAGCCCCTCCCAGTACCTGGATGGCCGGGACAAAGGTGAAATAGCCAATCAGGATGATCCCCAACTCGGTGCCCATGTTCTTCATGATGGACCAGCTCTCGTTGCTCAAACCTGGAATGAAAGTGGTGAGGACAAGGCCAGTGAAGCCAACAAACAGGAGCAGCTACACCAGCGGGAATGTGAACGTAATTTAACCGGAAGGAGCTCTTTTCAGAATAAACTAGAAACTTTTTACAATACAGGTAGTCCTCGACTTGCAACAGTCTGTTTTGTGACCGTTCAAAGTTATAACGGCACGGAAAAAGTGACATGATCATTTTTCACACTTTACAGCCATTGAAGCATCCCCATGGTCACGTAATCAAAATTCAGACGCTTGGAAACAGTTTCATATTTATGACGGTCACAGTGTTCTGGGAAGAAGGTGCGGTGCACCGGCCTAGGGATAGAGCTGTCGCCTCACAATGAGGAGGGCTGTGGGTTCGATCCTAGTTAGAAGCAGTTATTTCTCTCTCGGGTACACTGAGAATGTATATTTGCTGAAAAACTCTGCACTGGTGACAGGAAGGGCATCCAGCCATTAAAATACTCCGCTAGCTCCATTCAGTGTCCAGACTCCACCCCTCAAAGGATGATGGGATTGTTAAAAGAAGACAACGGGTTCTGGGGTTATGTGATCCCCTTTTGTGATCGTCTGACAAGTGACGTCAGTGGGGAACCAAGATCCAGCTAACAGTGTGCGAATAAATTAACCCCTGCCATGATCCCCCTGAGCACTGGGGCAAGGAAGGTCATGAAATGGGGGCAAAACTCACTGAACGACCATCTCGCTTAGCAGCGGAAATTTTGGGTTCAATGGTGGCCATTAAGTCGAGGACTAGATGTACAAAAAAGCCCACTCAATGATATCCAGCATCTAAGAAAGATCAAACGCCTCTTCTCTAATAAGGAATTTTTTTTAAAAAAACAACCTTGGCAACTCTAAAATGTCTGGACTTCAATTCCCAGAATCCCCCAACCAGCGTTGACCTGAGGAATCTCAGGGAACAGGTTCTGCCAACTAGGATCGGCAGAGCCAGCCTATCACAGCCCAGATCTCAACAGCTTTTTTCTGGGATGACAACCCCCCCCCAAAGGTTACTCTTTTACACACCTTGTGCGATGCGCAGTTTCACTTCCAGGTCAACTGGTGTGGAGACGACTGATTGGTGAGAACCAGCACGTTCTCGATGCCGATCACAACCACCAGGTACGGGAAAATCTCCCTAGAAGAAAAAGGGAAACGGAAGCTGAACCGAACATTGAATTCGGAGCAACCTGGGAGGAGAAAGGAATTACTTGACGTTGATATGTGTATATACCACAAAGCCCAGAAGGTGGCAAGGAAAACAGGTTGTGAAGAGAATGCGTACCATCCCAGACAATCCCGCAGATGCTGCTCAAACATTGCTTATAAGCTATGACCTGAATTACCAGTAATTTTTTCTGCCGTCCTCACCACTCTCGCACCACCTCAAATAGCAATAGCAACCACTTCAATAGACCACTTCACAGTGCTTTCCAGCCCTCTATGAGCGGTTTACAGAGTCAGCATATTGCCCCCAATAATTTGGGTCATTTTACCGACCTCGGAAAGGATGGAAGGCCAAGTCAACCTTGAGGCTGGTGAGACTTGAACTGCCAAATTGCAGTCAGCTGGAAGTCAGCAGAAGTAGTGTGCAGTACTGCTTTCTAACCACTGTGCCACCACGGCTCTAAAGAAAGTAACTACCTATACATATACATACACATGTTTTCTCCCTCCCTCCCTCCGTGTGTGTGTGTGTGTGTAGAGAGAGGGACAGGGAGGGAGGGAGGGAAGGAGGGAAAGAGAGAGAGCATGTTTCCCTGAAAATACAACCTATCCCAAAAGTAAGTCCTTGCCTGATTTTTACACATGCGCCTAATATGAGTCCTACCCCGAAAATAAGCTCGAATTAAGACCCCAGCCACTCCAGGGTGCACGGGTAAAAATTAAGCTGGGGTAGGGATGAGGGGCTGGAGCTGCCCAACTACTACTAGTTGCAGCCAGGCCCCGTTAACCACATTCCAACTTGCCCTGTGGTCCCATTTCTTCTGCAGCCATCAAGGCCTTCCTGAAGGTCTCTGCAACCAATAACAGAGCTCTGTTACTGGCTACAGAGGTCTTCAGGAAAGCTTTGCTGGCCACAGAAGATGACCATGAAGGCCTGACTTTGAAAAGGAGGCCAGGAGCGATGCACAAGTGAATTAGTCAGTGGCCATCATTCCCCCCACACTCCGAAAATATGGACACCATAAAACCCCCATCCAGAGGATAACAAGGAGGATGTGAAGAGGATGTGCAGCGTCCCAGACCATCCTACGGATCCTAATCAAGCATGGTTTATATGCTATATCCTGGATAGAAGGAAGTAAATTGCCAATGGTATTTTCTGCTGTCCTCACCACTTTCTGCGCTGCCTTTCCTGTCCCAAGCAGGAATGCTTCCAAACCGGACAGTAATGCAATATGACAGGATGCTCTCGATTGTCCCTCTAGAGAAAGTGGTAAGGACAGGAGGAGGAAGATGTAATTTTCTCATGCAATGCAGAAATCCAGGTGCTGCTGTGCCCACTTCACCAGTGTCTTGGCCGCGGTGAGCTACCAAGCTAACCTACTGGTTTAGCTGCACACTCAGAAATGTGGTGCTGCTAACCACCTCCACAGGTGAATCATTAATACAGAGGTGTATTCATGCCTTTTCTGAAATCAACAACAATCTCTTTCCTTTTCCTAGGTTTAAAACGAGGCTGTTTTTGTTACACCCGTTCAGCAAACCCTCCGCCTCCTTGCAGTTCCCCAAGCCGGCTGGGGAATTCTGGGAGTTGAAGTCCCCAAGTCTTAAAGCTGCCAAGTTTGGACACCCCTGAGCTAAAGGGAGAACTATCCGCTGAAGAGACATGGCTTGGATCCCCTCACGCCTGAAGCCATGCGCCACTGCCGTTCGGTTGCCGCTTTGCCCCCATGCCGGAAGCCCCTCCTCCCCTGCACCTGAAACTGCCACACCTGCCATTCAGCTACTACACCTTCCCCACAGCCTCTGCAACCTCCTATCACCCATTGCACACTGGCAGGTGCCACCCAATTGGATATCGGCTAATTGTCCCATCCAGCTAAAGGCGCGGGGCAAACAGTGGGTCCGCATAGAGCCAGAGGCGAAGGGCGAGGAAATCTGGTTGCAAATGAGCTGAGGTAGGAGATTGGAGGTGCCGCTAGGGGTGGAAGCCTGAAAGTCCTAGACCCTCCTCTTTCTCCTCTTTGCAAAACTTCTAGCACTGATGATGTTGCCTACTAGGGTCATAAAAAGTCTACAAGAACACAAGCAAGCTCAGGGAGCACCAAGGACCCGACAAGATTTCAACTGCAAGGAGAACTTCCTTGGAGTCTGGCTCCGAGAAGGCGCAATGGGGCTGAAGGACTAAGAAGATGGTCATCAGGACTCTGTCCGAAGAAAGATTGCTCAACCGAGGACCCGCTGATGGTTTCTGGCTCGCCGCGGTTCAGCCTGTAAGTCCCGTTTGGCAACTTACCCTCCGTTGAGCGTCGGCGTGAGGCCGAACAACGTGCACAGCCCAACGGACATCAGGAGGGAGCTGAGCACTGTCACAACAGCTGCCAAAGCCAGGCCCCACTTGGATTTCACCATGTCGATCTTTCCTGAGGAAGCAAGGCCCATTAGTCTTTTGAGTGAGACAGACAGAGAAAGAGGCAGCACCCGCGCGGACTTTGTTCCAGATCTGGGAGGAAGAAACAGGAGCTGTAGACCACAGGTGTTAAACTGGATCACGTGATGCATTGAGGGGGATCGTGACGTTTCTTCCCATTGAGGAGCCGGGATGGGTGTGGCCTGTGTGTGAGTTATCCGGCCTGCAGGCCACCAGTTTGACAGGCCTGTAAGTCAAAGACTAACCGTACAGGAAGCCATTTGATGGATTGCTTTAGCTTTATCCTAGAGAGAAAGTACTCGACTTATGACCAGAATTGAGACCAGCGCCCACTTGATTCCCTTTTGCGACATTGTGACAAGCCAAGTCAATGGGGGAGCCGGATTTAAGGGATTAAAGCCCATCTTGCTAATTGAGCCCCCCAGGGTGTCAGGTTTCCAAAGAATGCCCTAATTAATTCATGAGTCTCAGGCCAAACTTCAAAAGAAACCTAGTCATTCATTAGGAACATTTATTTTGGCAAGACCTTTTAGCAGTCATATCTGAGCCTCATTTGAATTGTAGCTGAACTTTACCCCGTTCCTCCCCTCCCTCAGTCTGTGTCATAAATCACATTCCCCAATGAGGTGCAACCCTCCCAAGTCTGCTGCGGTAATCTGAGATCCAACTCTATCCGAAAGTATGCGTGGAATGCACTCCTCCTCCTCTTTCTTCACCATGACAACTTTAGGAGTTAACACAGGGATTCAGTTAACAACCATGGTAAGAAAGGTCGTAAAATGAGACAAAACTCAGTGAACAAATTTCATTTGTTCCACTGTGATCGTAAATCAAGGACCAACTGTACACGAAGTTGTTTGATGGCTTGCTTTAGCTAACAACTACGCAGGAAAAAGATTGTCAAAGGAGGTGAAACATGTCTCACTCAGTGATGGAAAATCTGCGGTTCAATTGCGGTTGTGAGTCAAGGACTGCCAGTCCCGAACAAGTGAAGCGGCTCATTTACTCATTCGCTCAAACTTACGGGTGGAGAAGTAGATGTAAGCAAAGAGGATGACGTAGGTGGTAACGAGAGGATGAGTTCGGCGACACCGATTTCTTCCTTGAAATGGACATGGACCATCTGGTCTTCCCGAAGGCTACTGTTGGCGCTGGGGTGGAGCAGCTTGAGCCGCGAACGGAGGCTGGAGAGGAACCTGTCCAGGAGCACAAAAAAAGAGGTCCCATCATCCACAAGGCATCTGGGGGAGGGGGAGCTTAAAGGAACTTCCCCAGGTGGGAAGAAAAAAGCAATTCACTTTTTTCCCAGAGAGATGAAAGGAAGGAGACGGCGAGCTTAATGCAGCAGTGTTTCTCAACATGTTGCCTACTTTCAATAGCGACACCCATATATGCATGCTACAAACACACACACACACACACACACACACGGTTTCCCTGAAAACAAGACCTACCCCCAAAATAATCCCAGTTGAGATTGTCAGACAGACACATTTTAGTAGTATTTCCTCAAAAATAAGACCTAACCAGAAAATAAGCCATAATGCATCTAATGGGTCAAAATTAATATCAGACATGGTCTTATTTTCGGGGAAACACAAGTATCTACCCACAGCCATACATATTTATATACATATCCTCCCTGTCCCTCTCTCTCCACACATAAATATTAATCCTTGTCCATTTTGAATACCTAGCAGAAAAAGGGAAAGTGAGCATTCACAAAGTTAATGCTAGATGGAGCAAAATTGTGACCGAATCTGGAATGTTCGTGGAATCTGTACCATGAAGCCCCCTCCCAAAAGGTAAAAAGGGAAACAGGTCGTGAAGAGGAGGTGTAGCGTCCCAGACCATGCTGCGGAATCCACTCGAGCAACACTTCTATGCCATATCCTGGACAGAAGGAAGTGAACTTCCAATAAACTTTTCTGCTCTCCTCACCACTCTCTGTACCGTCTTCCTGCCCAGAAGCAATAATGCTTCCAAACCAGACAGTTATGCAATATGACACGATGCTCTAGTTTCGTCCCTCTATAGAAAGTGGTAAGGACAGGGCTTTCGGGGCAGGACCTTGCTGATGGCGGCAGCTTAACGAGCTGCCCCCGGGTTCCTGGCTGCGTTATCTGCCTAAATACCTGGTAGATAAACTCATTCTTCAGGCAAAGAAGATGAGAGAGAGATCCAGCTGGCAGAGCTTTTCTTTGAAGTTTGCAGTTTTTTTTTTTTGCTGCAAACGGAAGGGGGGGCCTACCGAAGGCTGAATCACACCTCCGAGCCAGGAACTTCTGCCGTAACCACTACGGTGCAAAGTAAGGAACCCCGCTTAGGACAATTTTTGATATATTTGAGATTAATACAAGCAGAGTCCGTACCCGAGAACCTTATCTGTCCCCCCTTTTTTTAAATTTTTTTAAAAAAGAAAGAGCTTTCTTTGTGCATCGGGTTTCTAAAAAATAAGCTCCTAAAATGGCAGATGCCACATTCTTAACTGTCCCGACAGAGAGAAAGATCAAAGGAACAGCCAGATAGCATTCTCTGACTAATCAGTTTTGTTTCTCTGAAGAGCTACCAAGATTTTTTTTCTTATCAACTTTTAAAGCTGTAAAAGCCTCCTTGTTAATATAGAGACATTCTAAACAGAGATGAATATGAACTGTTTCATTACAATGCTAATCTTTTGAAACTTGCTTTGTTACAATGCTCTTTTCCTGAAACCTTTGAAAACTTCTAAGAACAAATAAAATACTTTCTTCTCTCGCAAGCTACACAACGGGCCAGCAGAGTTTGAATAATTGTTGAATAATTGTTTGAAGAAAAGAATAATGGCATCAAAGTCGGGGAGACGTCCTTTTAGAAATACACCTCACGCAATTGGCACAAAGTTGCAGCTTTCACCCTCTACGCCCCCTACTGGAGATTTGCTAACGAAAGAATTTTTTTTTGAGACTCTTAGAGAATTAGAGAGGAGATAAAGAAACTTAATGCAGACTTCTATGATAAGCTTGTACTAGGATTGCCAAAACAAAGGACGATATGGTGGGACTTGTAACTGTATTGACAGAATATGTTGCTGGAATGGAAGATAAGCTAGAGGTTCTTGATGAAGCCAACACTAACTTGACATCCAAAATTGAAGTGGTGCAACAAAAGTTGAAAACGCAGAAAAACAAATTGTTATGATACACTATAAACAGATGGAGTTTGCATTAAGAGTCAGGGGGCTGCGTGAAAACGAACAGGAGAACTTGAAGCAGATTTTCTCAGAGGCCTATAATCATCTGGTGGGAAGACCGGGGATCAACTTTGACTGGCAGATCGAAAAAATTATCGCATTAACTCTTGGGCGGCAAAACAGAGACAACTTCCTCGAGATGTAATTATATGTTTTACTACAAGAGAGTCTAGAAATGTGATACTACAAGAGTCTTATAATACCAGGCTACAAATTGGCAGACAGGACTTGATTGTCTTGAAAGAAATACCACCCCAAATGCTAAGAGCCAGGAGAGATTAGGCTTTTCTAGTGGAAGAACACAGAAACTGTCAGATACAGTATACATGGGATGTGCCATTTGGTATTATAATTACATTTGATAAGCAAAACTATCGTCTCAACTCTGTATGGGAAGCCCCGAGATTTCTATCACAAGACCCTGAAGGTGGTACACCCTGAACCATCTGGAGCTGGAGAAAGACTACGAGAAGGACAAAATAAACAGCAAATCACACAACTACCAGACAGAAGCACCATTTCCTCCTTCCGGAAGGGCAAGGGACCAGAGAACAAGGACCTAGCCATACGACTACCTGACGAATGGGAAAACAAGGCAGATTGCAACAACCTCAATAATCATCGGCCATGATCAAGGAGTTATGTCCTGAACTCTTTACAGAAGAGAAAGAAAATATTTTACTATCTCAAACAGTTCAAGAACAATATAACCTTGTCTGCAAGAAATTCATATTAAATTAACTGATCCAAAATATCTGTTCAACCTCGAATTTGGTCAATATTTTGTGACCTCTGCTACGCAAAAGAAAAATGGTATAGTTGTATACTTAAAAAAGACATTAAGGCTGAGTGAACTGAAGCAGATCCCTTTGGAAGATATATCGCATTAGACCTAATTCTAGAAGGGAAAAAGACTTGATGGACAATTTTGAATTTTATACAATCACTAATGACTTATCTTCTAGGGTGAAGAAGACAAAGATTGCGGCGAGGGTTCTCTTGGATCATAACCCCAGTCTGGACGGAATTGGGAAGGGTAGTGCAGACAAGAAGGTCTTGGAGGTCGAATGGGAGTTTATTTTGATATGAAAAGTATATTAATGATTGTAAAAAATTGCTATCTGAATACTTTGTTCTGAATATGAATAAGGGTATATTCAGGGAATTTGTAGAGATGTAAGTAAAGCCATATATGAGAGGAGTACTGATGAATATTTAAAAAAAAAATATAGACATAAACAAGGGCCAAAATGAAAAGAGGTTGGAAGAGGATACCAAAAGAAAAATTTGAAATGTATCCAAATTGTGTTATAGAGGAAGGAGGCACAAGGGGACAAAATTAAGGGTTTAGAAATAGACAGATACTTAGATAAAGAGATAAGGCTCCTAGCTAGAGAAGAGTACAGGCAAAGCTGAATCAACAAATAACTTCTGGGGAAATCCTGCAGGTAATCAAACAATGAAGATTAGGAACAATGTAAACTGCTTAAAGTTTGTGTAATGGTAAGAAGCTGAGTTCAACGCAGAGATTTTACTGACTTTTTTTCTTCTCTTTCTTTTTTCTTTTCCTTTTTTTTCTTTATTATTATTATTTTTTTAATTTTCTTGGTTTTAATACATTTTAGACTGTGTTGTTTGATAAAAAGCTATACCGTGTATGGGCTCTGGGAAGTTGGGAGGGGGGGAGGGGGGGTCATAGGGGGGAGGGGGGAAATATAGTATGTGCCAGATTTAAAGTAACATGATTGCACTTGTATACTGTTGCTTTTTTAATTTTAGTGTAAAAATAAGAAACTGAATATATCGATAGATAGTAGAAATACACCGAAGGGAGGAGCAGAGGGAAAGAAGAGGGAGGGGTAGAGAGGGGTGGGAGAGAGGATCGGAAGGAGAGTGAGAGTGGAAGGGAGGGAGTGTATTGGGAGAAAGAGTGATAGAGGGGGAGGGGAAGTAGGAGAGGGGAATGTTGGAGGGGAGAAGAAAGTGGAAAGTTAGGGGGGAGGGAGAAGAAAGGGTGTATGGAGGGTTGAAGTGGTATATTGGTTTGTATTTTGGGGAGTCATTTTGACAAGGATGGCTGTGTTATTGCCCAAGTTATATGGCCCCAATCATGCACAGTAATATATGTGACTGTATGAAATGAAAATGAAAAAAGAAAATAAAACATTTGACTACTAGAAAGTGGTAAGGACAGAGGAAGGAAGATGGATAGATATTAAAAATATTACAGTTGCAACTCAAGGACTACCTGTACTTATAATTTGCCATAGTACACCACTGATTTGCTTAAAACCGCACGATTCACTGAACGACCACCGCAAAAATGGTCATAAAGTCATAACAGTTACCCATTTTGTGTCAGAAGGTACATACCATGATGGGCAGGCTTCATTGCAGTCGTAACTAGAAACCAGTTGCATTGCTAGAGTAAAGGCCAACTTAGATGGGCTGTTGCTGATCCATCCAGGGACAAATTCTCCAAAATATGGAGTTAAGGATCTTAACAGAAAGCCACATGAGAGGTGGAGGCATCTCTAGAGAACATCACAAAGAAGACCCCCAGCTGCCCAAAAGTTTCTCCAGTGTATTTCAATCTCGGAAAGCAACTCACCTGGCGTCATAGTGACGAAGACCCAAAGTGATGGCATAGATGACCACTCGCTTCGGTTGTAGAGACTCACCCACTGTACTTTCCCGGGACACCAAACAGGAGATCTGAAGACACCAGGAGAAGAACAGGAGGTGAGTGGAAAGGACACCTACCCCAAGCGATGAACAAGGGGGGTACAAATACCCATCTTGAAGGACGCGATTGGGGACCTGGAAAAACCACTCAATTGGGAGATCCTGGTGCATGCTCATTGACATCCCTAAGTCAGTGGGATCCCAGTGTTTCTCAACCTCTACATATTTAAGATGGGTGGATTTCAACTGGCTTGGCTGGTTGGGGGAATGCTGGGTGTGAGGTCCATTGAACATGAAGTAGCGGAGGTTGAGAGAACTGGTTGCTCCTGACATTGACTGGAATTTCTGCAAGGACCTCCAAATTTGGCAAGACTTGTGGACTTCAGCTCCCAGAATTCCTCAGGCAGAATGGCTCTTTTCCTTTCTTCTCCTCTTCCTTCCCTCCCTCTTCCCTTATCCTCTCTTCCCTCTCAGTTCTCCTTTCTTTTCTTCTTCATTCTTTCTTTACCGTTCTTCCCTTCCTCTTGTTCTTTCTTCCCTCCCTTTCTTCTCTTCCTCTTTCCTCTTTCCTTCTTCTATCCATTTCCACCATTTCTTCTCTTCCTTCTAATCTTCTTTAATTATTTCCTTTCTCCCTCCCTCTCTTTCCTTCTCTCCTTCCCTCCCTCCCTTTCTTTCTCCTCTTCCCCTCCCTCCTTTCTTCCTGTCTCTCCCTCCCTCCTTCCTCCCTATAGGTGGCTGAGGAATTCTGGGAGGTTGAAGTCCATCCATCTTAATGTTGGCAAGATTGGGAATCACAGATCCACCAGTCTTTCACACCTCAACGCAGCCTTGGCTGAAGACCCCACAAGATGACCAGCCCCCACTTCCCCTTCTCTTCTCAAGGGAGGACTTCGACTCCAGCATCCTGGAGCGGAGCCACGATGGCCGCTCACATCCTTCTGGTTCAGGGGCTCCACCCGTACCCTTTGGGGTGGCCGACGTCTGCAGAGTTTTGGGTTCGTGCTGGTGGATGGTTTTAATAATATCGGGGTCGGCGCCAAAATGTTCCTGGTCGTTCTGCCAGAATTTTGCTGGGGAAAGGAGGAGGCAACCATGTTCCGGCAGAAGCCCCGAAGTTTCTTCAAGCTGGGCAAGAGATCCGTCACCTTGAAGGCAGATGTCGTCCAAACTTTTAATCTGGGAACTTGGCGGCAAAGAGAAGAAGGGAGGAAGGCGCCAATGTCAACCGAGCAAGGATTTGTTATCACTATCGACAGCAAGAATACGCTACACACAAACACGGAAGGATGGAGCGGTATGGTGGCCTAGAGGTGGAGCTCACAATCAGGAGGCTGTGAGTTCGATCCTAGACGGAGGCTGATATTTCTCTCTCTGGCCACAATGAGAATGTTATCTGCTGGACATAACTCCGCATTGGCAACAGGAAGGGCATCTGGCCACTAAACACTCTGCTCCATTCAGTTGCTCCAACTCCATCCCCCAAGGGATTACGGGGTCATTAAACTATAAGTAACAACCACAAAAATGGAAGGGGGCTTTGATTCCCACAACTTGATGGAATGATGGCTAAATTGATTGCTTTGATTAAAGGAAATAATACAATTAATTTTTTCTCTATGTGGAAACAACTTCTGGACTTTATGCTTGAGGTGAGGGGGAAAAATGTGTTCTACCGATTATAGAATTTCGTGGTTTATAGAAGTGACTGTTATATATTATTATATAAATGTTTAAAAACTTGAGGTTTCCTGTGACTACAAAATCTTCGATATATGACCCACCATGCAGCCCAAAATTTATGTTGTTAAGTGAGACATTGTCCCGTTTTTACGACCTTTCTTGCCATGGTTGTTAAGTCAATCCCTACAGAGATTAATTTAGCAACACAGTTGTTGTTAAACGACTCTGGCTTTTCCCTGTTGACTTTGCTTATTACAAAAGGGGATCGTGTCACCCCCGGACACTGCGACCGTCATTAATACAATCAGTGCCAAGCATCTGGATCTGGATCACCTGACTGTGGGGATACCACGACAGCTGTGTGAAAAACGGTCATTTTGTTGCGTTTTTTGCATTTCATAGTTTAAGTTGAATTAAAATCACCAGGACCGGATGGATTACACCCCAGGGTTCTGAAGGAACTGGCAGACGAGATCTCAGAACCACTGAACTTTTATCTTTCAGAGATCCTGGAGCCCCGGGGAACTGCCAGAGGACGGGAAAGAGCTGATGTGGTTCCCATCTTCAAAAAAGGAAAAAAAAAACAGATCCATGAAACCACAGACCTATCAGCCTGACCTCAATACCAGGGAAGATTCTGGAAAGATAATCAAGCAATGAATTAGCGAACACCTAGAAGTATCAAAGTAATAGCCAAAAGCCAACATGGGTTTGTCAAAAACAGATCATGCCAGACTAATCTTATTGCGTTCTTTGACAAGGTGACAAATTAGTGGACCAGAGGAATGCCACCAATATAATTTACTTGGACTTCAGTAAGGCATTTGATAAGGTAGACCGTAACCTACTACTAGATAAAGTAAAGAATGTGGGTTGGACAGCATCCACCACCAGATGGATTCGTAACGGGCTGACCAACCACACTCAACGTGTATTCCTCAATGGAACTGCATCTTCATGGAGGGAGGTATGCAGTGGGGGACCCCAAGGCTCTGTTTTGGGCCCAGACTCTCAACATCTTCATCCATGATTTGGATGAGGGGATAAATGGGAACTCATCAAATTTGCAGATGACACCAAGCTGGCAGGAATAGCGCCACTCCAGAAGACTTAAGGCTTAAGATACAGAAGGATCTTGACAAACTTGAACATTGGGCACTATCTAATAAAATGAAATTCAATGGTGAAAAGAGTCAGGTTCTACATTGAGGCAAGAAGAACGAAATGCACAGGTACGGTATAGGT